>NC_079159.1:26849860-26940624 GCF_947563725.1 Argiope bruennichi | reverse complement strand
GATAGGGTTAATATTAAGCAGACACTGCTTAGCGAAAGAGTAATGGCCATCGTATAAATATGCATCAAACAAAGAAAGCAATGCAAATTTCTTTTATTCTATATTTGATATTTTTGAATGGTCATCTATGCTGTAACAAACCTGTAATATAGATTTTCTGTGCAGTTAATCTCATATTAAGGGAAATGAATGCAGATATGAATGAATGTTAGGAAAAGTTAGATAGGGTTAATATTAAGCAGACACTGCTTAGCGAAAGAGTAATGGCCATCGTATAAATATGCATCAAACAAAGAAAGCAATGCAAATTTCTTTTATTCTATATTTGATATTTTTGAATGGTCATCTATGCTGTAACAAACCTGTAATATAGATTTTCTGTGCAGTTAATCTCATATTAAGGGAAATGAATGCAGATATGAATGAATGTTAGGAAAAGTTAGATAGGGTTAATATTAAGCAGACACTGCTTAGCGAAAGAGTAATGGCCATCGTATAAATATGCATCAAACAAAGAAAGCAATGCAAATTTCTTTTATTCTATATTTGATATTTTTGAATGGTCATCTATGCTGTAACAAACCTGTAATATAGATTTTCTGTGCAGTTAATCTCATATTAAGGGAAATGAATGCAGATATGAATGAATGTTAGGAAAAGTTAGATAGGGTTAATATTAAGCAGACACTGCTTAGCGAAAGAGTAATGGCCATCGTATAAATATGCATCAAACAAAGAAAGCAATGCAAATTTCTTTTATTCTATATTTGATATTTTTGAATGGTCATCTATGCTGTAACAAACCTGTAATATAGATTTTCTGTGCAGTTAATCTCATATTAAGGGAAATGAATGCAGATATGAATGAATGTTAGGAAAAGTTGGATAGGGTTAATATTAAGCAGACACTGCTTAGCGAAAGAGTAATGGCCATCGTATAAATATGCATCAAACAAAGAAAGCAATGCAAATTTCTTTTATTCTATATTTGATATTTTTGAATGGTCATCTATGCTGTAACAAACCTGTAATATAGATTTTCTGTGCAGTTAATCTCATATTAAGGGAAATGAATGCAGATATGAATGAATGTTAGGAAAAGTTGGATAGGGTTAATATTAAGCAGACACTGCTTAGCGAAAGAGTAATGGCCATCGTATAAATATGCATCAAACAAAGAAAGCAATGCAAATTTCTTTTATTCTATATTTGATATTTTTGAATGGTCATCTATGCTGTAACAAACCTGTAATATAGATTTTCTGTGCAGTTAATCTCATATTAAGGGAAATGAATGCAGATATGAATGAATGTTAGGAAAAGTTAGATAGGGTTAATATTAAGCAGACACTGCTTAGCGAAAGAGTAATGGCCATCGTATAAATATGCATCAAACAAAGAAAGCAATGCAAATTTCTTTTATTCTATATTTGATATTTTTGAATGGTCATCTATGCTGTAACAAACCTGTAATATAGATTTTCTGTGCAGTTAATCTCATATTAAGGGAAATGAATGCAGATATGAATGAATGTTAGGAAAAAGTTAGATAGGGTTAATATTAAGCAGACACTGCTTAGCGAAAGAGTAATGGCCATCGTATAAATATGCATCAAACAAAGAAAGCAATGCAAATTTCTTTTATTCTATATTTGATATTTTTGAATGGTCATCTATGCTGTAACAAACCTGTAATATAGATTTTCTGTGCAGTTAATCTCATATTAAGGGAAATGAATGCAGATATGAATGAATGTTAGGAAAAGTTAGATAGGGTTAATATTAAGCAGACACTGCTTAGCGAAAGAGTAATGGCCATCGTATAAATATGCATCAAACAAAGAAAGCAATGCAAATTTCTTTTATTCTATATTTGATATTTTTGAATGGTCATCTATGCTGTAACAAACCTGTAATATAGATTTTCTGTGCAGTTAATCTCATATTAAGGGAAATGAATGCAGATATGAATGAATGTTAGGAAAAGTTAGATAGGGTTAATATTAAGCAGACACTGCTTAGCGAAAGAGTAATGGCCATCGTATAAATATGCATCAAACAAAGAAAGCAATGCAAATTTCTTTTATTCTATATTTGATATTTTTGAATGGTCATCTATGCTGTAACAAACCTGTAATATAGATTTTCTGTGGCAGTTAATCTCATATTAAGGGAAATGAATGCAGATATGAATGAATGTTAGGAAAAGTTAGATAGGGTTAATATTAAGCAGACACTGCTTAGCGAAAGAGTAATGGCCATCGTATAAATATGCATCAAACAAAGAAAGCAATGCAAATTTCTTTTATTCTATATTTGATATTTTTGAATGGTCATCTATGCTGTAACAAACCTGTAATATAGATTTTCTGTGCAGTTAATCTCATATTAAGGGAAATGAATGCAGATATGAATGAATGTTAGGAAAAGTTAGATAGGGTTAATATTAAGCAGACACTGCTTAGCGAAAGAGTAATGGCCATCGTATAAATATGCATCAAACAAAGAAAGCAATGCAAATTTCTTTTATTCTATATTTGATATTTTTGAATGGTCATCTATGCTGTAACAAACCTGTAATTATAGATTTTCTGTGCAGTTAATCTCATATTAAAGGGAAATGAATGCAGATATGAATGAATGTTAGGAAAAGTTAGATAGGGTTAATATTAAGCAGACACTGCTTAGCGAAAGAGTAATGGCCATCGTATAAATATGCATCAAACAAAGAAAGCAATGCAAATTTCTTTTATTCTATATTTGATATTTTTGAATGGTCATCTATGCTGTAACAAACCTGTAATATAGATTTTCTGTGCAGTTAATCTCATATTAAGGGAAATGAATGCAGATATGAATGAATGTTAGGAAAAGTTAGATAGGGTTAATATTAAGCAGACACTGCTTAGCGAAAGAGTAATGGCCATCGTATAAATATGCATCAAACAAAGAAAGCAATGCAAATTTCTTTTATTCTATATTTGATATTTTTGAATGGTCATCTATGCTGTAACAAACCTGTAATATAGATTTTCTGTGCAGTTAATCTCATATTAAGGGAAATGAATGCAGATATGAATGAATGTTAGGAAAAGTTAGATAGGGTTAATATTAAGCAGACACTGCTTAGCGAAAGAGTAATGGCCATCGTATAAATATGCATCAAACAAAGAAAGCAATGCAAATTTCTTTTATTCTATATTTGATATTTTTGAATGGTCATCTATGCTGTAACAAACCTGTAATATAGATTTTCTGTGCAGTTAATCTCATATTAAGGGAAATGAATGCAGATATGAATGAATGTTAGGAAAAGTTAGATAGGGTTAATATTAAGCAGACACTGCTTAGCGAAAGAGTAATGGCCATCGTATAAATATGCATCAAACAAAGAAAGCAATGCAAATTTCTTTTATTCTATATTTGATATTTTTGAATGGTCATCTATGCTGTAACAAACCTGTAATATAGATTTTCTGTGCAGTTAATCTCATATTAAGGGAAATGAATGCAGATATGAATGAATGTTAGGAAAAGTTAGATAGGGTTAATATTAAGCAGACACTGCTTAGCGAAAGAGTAATGGCCATCGTATAAATATGCATCAAACAAAGAAAGCAATGCAAATTTCTTTTATTCTATATTTGATATTTTTGAATGGTCATCTATGCTGTAACAAACCTGTAATATAGATTTTCTGTGCAGTTAATCTCATATTAAGGGAAATGAATGCAGATATGAATGAATGTTAGGAAAAGTTAGATAGGGTTAATATTAAGCAGACACTGCTTAGCGAAAGAGTAATGGCCATCGTATAAATATGCATCAAACAAAGAAAGCAATGCAAATTTCTTTTATTCTATATTTGATATTTTTGAATGGTCATCTATGCTGTAACAAACCTGTAATATAGATTTTCTGTGCAGTTAATCTCATATTAAGGGAAATGAATGCAGATATGAATGAATGTTAGGAAAAGTTAGATAGGGTTAATATTAAGCAGACACTGCTTAGCGAAAGAGTAATGGCCATCGTATAAATATGCATCAAACAAAGAAAGCAATGCAAATTTCTTTTATTCTATATTTGATATTTTTGAATGGTCATCTATGCTGTAACAAACCTGTAATATAGATTTTCTGTGCAGTTAATCTCATATTAAGGGAAATGAATGCAGATATGAATGAATGTTAGGAAAAGTTAGATAGGGTTAATATTAAGCAGACACTGCTTAGCGAAAGAGTAATGGCCATCGTATAAATATGCATCAAACAAAGAAAGCAATGCAAATTTCTTTTATTCTATATTTGATATTTTTGAATGGTCATCTATGCTGTAACAAACCTGTAATATAGATTTTCTGTGCAGTTAATCTCATATTAAGGGAAATGAATGCAGATATGAATGAATGTTAGGAAAAGTTAGATAGGGTTAATATTAAGCAGACACTGCTTAGCGAAAGAGTAATGGCCATCGTATAAATATGCATCAAACAAAGAAAGCAATGCAAATTTCTTTTATTCTATATTTGATATTTTTGAATGGTCATCTATGCTGTAACAAACCTGTAATATAGATTTTCTGTGCAGTTAATCTCATATTAAGGGAAATGAATGCAGATATGAATGAATGTTAGGAAAAGTTAGATAGGGTTAATATTAAGCAGACACTGCTTAGCGAAAGAGTAATGGCCATCGTATAAATATGCATCAAACAAAGAAAGCAATGCAAATTTCTTTTATTCTATATTTGATATTTTTGAATGGTCATCTATGCTGTAACAAACCTGTAATATAGATTTTCTGTGCAGTTAATCTCATATTAAGGGAAATGAATGCAGATATGAATGAATGTTAGGAAAAGTTAGATAGGGTTAATATTAAGCAGACACTGCTTAGCGAAAGAGTAATGGCCATCGTATAAATATGCATCAAACAAAGAAAGCAATGCAAATTTCTTTTATTCTATATTTGATATTTTTGAATGGTCATCTATGCTGTAACAAACCTGTAATATAGATTTTCTGTGCAGTTAATCTCATATTAAGGGAAATGAATGCAGATATGAATGAATGTTAGGAAAAGTTAGATAGGGTTAATATTAAGCAGACACTGCTTAGCGAAAGAGTAATGGCCATCGTATAAATATGCATCAAACAAAGAAAGCAATGCAAATTTCTTTTATTCTATATTTGATATTTTTGAATGGTCATCTATGCTGTAACAAACCTGTAATATAGATTTTCTGTGCAGTTAATCTCATATTAAGGGAAATGAATGCAGATATGAATGAATGTTAGGAAAAGTTAGATAGGGTTAATATTAAGCAGACACTGCTTAGCGAAAGAGTAATGGCCATCGTATAAATATGCATCAAACAAAGAAAGCAATGCAAATTTCTTTTATTCTATATTTGATATTTTTGAATGGTCATCTATGCTGTAACAAACCTGTAATATAGATTTTCTGTGCAGTTAATCTCATATTAAGGGAAATGAATGCAGATATGAATGAATGTTAGGAAAAGTTAGATAGGGTTAATATTAAGCAGACACTGCTTAGCGAAAGAGTAATGGCCATCGTATAAATATGCATCAAACAAAGAAAGCAATGCAAATTTCTTTTATTCTATATTTGATATTTTTGAATGGTCATCTATGCTGTAACAAACCTGTAATATAGATTTTCTGTGCAGTTAATCTCATATTAAGGGAAATGAATGCAGATATGAATGAATGTTAGGAAAAGTTAGATAGGGTTAATATTAAGCAGACACTGCTTAGCGAAAGAGTAATGGCCATCGTATAAATATGCATCAAACAAAGAAAGCAATGCAAATTTCTTTTATTCTATATTTGATATTTTTGAATGGTCATCTATGCTGTAACAAACCTGTAATATAGATTTTCTGTGCAGTTAATCTCATATTAAGGGAAATGAATGCAGATATGAATGAATGTTAGGAAAAGTTAGATAGGGTTAATATTAAGCAGACACTGCTTAGCGAAAGAGTAATGGCCATCGTATAAATATGCATCAAACAAAGAAAGCAATGCAAATTTCTTTTATTCTATATTTGATATTTTTGAATGGTCATCTATGCTGTAACAAACCTGTAATATAGATTTTCTGTGCAGTTAATCTCATATTAAGGGAAATGAATGCAGATATGAATGAATGTTAGGAAAAGTTAGATAGGGTTAATATTAAGCAGACACTGCTTAGCGAAAGAGTAATGGCCATCGTATAAATATGCATCAAACAAAGAAAGCAATGCAAATTTCTTTTATTCTATATTTGATATTTTTGAATGGTCATCTATGCTGTAACAAACCTGTAATATAGATTTTCTGTGCAGTTAATCTCATATTAAGGGAAATGAATGCAGATATGAATGAATGTTAGGAAAAGTTAGATAGGGTTAATATTAAGCAGACACTGCTTAGCGAAAGAGTAATGGCCATCGTATAAATATGCATCAAACAAAGAAAGCAATGCAAATTTCTTTTATTCTATATTTGATATTTTTGAATGGTCATCTATGCTGTAACAAACCTGTAATATAGATTTTCTGTGCAGTTAATCTCATATTAAGGGAAATGAATGCAGATATGAATGAATGTTAGGAAAAGTTAGATAGGGTTAATATTAAGCAGACACTGCTTAGCGAAAGAGTAATGGCCATCGTATAAATATGCATCAAACAAAGAAAGCAATGCAAATTTCTTTTATTCTATATTTGATATTTTTGAATGGTCATCTATGCTGTAACAAACCTGTAATATAGATTTTCTGTGCAGTTAATCTCATATTAAGGGAAATGAATGCAGATATGAATGAATGTTAGGAAAAGTTAGATAGGGTTAATATTAAGCAGACACTGCTTAGCGAAAGAGTAATGGCCATCGTATAAATATGCATCAAACAAAGAAAGCAATGCAAATTTCTTTTATTCTATATTTGATATTTTTGAATGGTCATCTATGCTGTAACAAACCTGTAATATAGATTTTCTGTGCAGTTAATCTCATATTAAGGGAAATGAATGCAGATATGAATGAATGTTAGGAAAAGTTAGATAGGGTTAATATTAAGCAGACACTGCTTAGCGAAAGAGTAATGGCCATCGTATAAATATGCATCAAACAAAGAAAGCAATGCAAATTTCTTTTATTCTATATTTGATATTTTTGAATGGTCATCTATGCTGTAACAAACCTGTAATATAGATTTTCTGTGCAGTTAATCTCATATTAAGGGAAATGAATGCAGATATGAATGAATGTTAGGAAAAGTTAGATAGGGTTAATATTAAGCAGACACTGCTTAGCGAAAGAGTAATGGCCATCGTATAAATATGCATCAAACAAAGAAAGCAATGCAAATTTCTTTTATTCTATATTTGATATTTTTGAATGGTCATCTATGCTGTAACAAACCTGTAATATAGATTTTCTGTGCAGTTAATCTCATATTAAGGGAAATGAATGCAGATATGAATGAATGTTAGGAAAAGTTAGATAGGGTTAATATTAAGCAGACACTGCTTAGCGAAAGAGTAATGGCCATCGTATAAATATGCATCAAACAAAGAAAGCAATGCAAATTTCTTTTATTCTATATTTGATATTTTTGAATGGTCATCTATGCTGTAACAAACCTGTAATATAGATTTTCTGTGCAGTTAATCTCATATTAAGGGAAATGAATGCAGATATGAATGAATGTTAGGAAAAGTTAGATAGGGTTAATATTAAGCAGACACTGCTTAGCGAAAGAGTAATGGCCATCGTATAAATATGCATCAAACAAAGAAAGCAATGCAAATTTCTTTTATTCTATATTTGATATTTTTGAATGGTCATCTATGCTGTAACAAACCTGTAATATAGATTTTCTGTGCAGTTAATCTCATATTAAGGGAAATGAATGCAGATATGAATGAATGTTAGGAAAAGTTAGATAGGGTTAATATTAAGCAGACACTGCTTAGCGAAAGAGTAATGGCCATCGTATAAATATGCATCAAACAAAGAAAGCAATGCAAATTTCTTTTATTCTATATTTGATATTTTTGAATGGTCATCTATGCTGTAACAAACCTGTAATATAGATTTTCTGTGCAGTTAATCTCATATTAAGGGAAATGAATGCAGATATGAATGAATGTTAGGAAAAGTTAGATAGGGTTAATATTAAGCAGACACTGCTTAGCGAAAGAGTAATGGCCATCGTATAAATATGCATCAAACAAAGAAAGCAATGCAAATTTCTTTTATTCTATATTTGATATTTTTGAATGGTCATCTATGCTGTAACAAACCTGTAATATAGATTTTCTGTGCAGTTAATCTCATATTAAGGGAAATGAATGCAGATATGAATGAATGTTAGGAAAAGTTAGATAGGGTTAATATTAAGCAGACACTGCTTAGCGAAAGAGTAATGGCCATCGTATAAATATGCATCAAACAAAGAAAGCAATGCAAATTTCTTTTATTCTATATTTGATATTTTTGAATGGTCATCTATGCTGTAACAAACCTGTAATATAGATTTTCTGTGCAGTTAATCTCATATTAAGGGAAATGAATGCAGATATGAATGAATGTTAGGAAAAGTTGGATAGGGTTAATATTAAGCAGACACTGCTTAGCGAAAGAGTAATGGCCATCGTATAAATATGCATCAAACAAAGAAAGCAATGCAAATTTCTTTTATTCTATATTTGATATTTTTGAATGGTCATCTATGCTGTAACAAACCTGTAATATAGATTTTCTGTGCAGTTAATCTCATATTAAGGGAAATGAATGCAGATATGAATGAATGTTAGGAAAAGTTAGATAGGGTTAATATTAAGCAGACACTGCTTAGCGAAAGAGTAATGGCCATCGTATAAATATGCATCAAACAAAGAAAGCAATGCAAATTTCTTTTATTCTATATTTGATATTTTTGAATGGTCATCTATGCTGTAACAAACCTGTAATATAGATTTTCTGTGCAGTTAATCTCATATTAAGGGAAATGAATGCAGATATGAATGAATGTTAGGAAAAGTTAGATAGGGTTAATATTAAGCAGACACTGCTTAGCGAAAGAGTAATGGCCATCGTATAAATATGCATCAAACAAAGAAAGCAATGCAAATTTCTTTTATTCTATATTTGATATTTTTGAATGGTCATCTATGCTGTAACAAACCTGTAATATAGATTTTCTGTGCAGTTAATCTCATATTAAGGGAAATGAATGCAGATATGAATGAATGTTAGGAAAAGTTGGATAGGGTTAATATTAAGCAGACACTGCTTAGCGAAAGAGTAATGGCCATCGTATAAATATGCATCAAACAAAGAAAGCAATGCAAATTTCTTTTATTCTATATTTGATATTTTTGAATGGTCATCTATGCTGTAACAAACCTGTAATATAGATTTTCTGTGCAGTTAATCTCATATTAAGGGAAATGAATGCAGATATGAATGAATGTTAGGAAAAGTTAGATAGGGTTAATATTAAGCAGACACTGCTTAGCGAAAGAGTAATGGCCATCGTATAAATATGCATCAAACAAAGAAAGCAATGCAAATTTCTTTTATTCTATATTTGATATTTTTGAATGGTCATCTATGCTGTAACAAACCTGTAATATAGATTTTCTGTGCAGTTAATCTCATATTAAGGGAAATGAATGCAGATATGAATGAATGTTAGGAAAAGTTAGATAGGGTTAATATTAAGCAGGCACTGCTTAGCGAAAGAGTAATGGCCATCGTAGAAATATGCATCAAACAAAGAAAGCAATGCAAATTTCTTTTATTCTATATTTGATATTTTTGAATGGTCATATATGCTGTAACAAACCTGTAATATAGATTTTCTGTGCAGTTAATCTCATATTAAGGGAAATGAATGCAGATATGAATGAATGTTAGGAAAAGTTGGATAGGGTTAATATTAAGCAGACACTGCTTAGCGAAAGAGTAATGGCCATCGTATAGATATGCATCAAACAAAGAAAGCAATGCAAATTTCTTTTATTCTATATTTGATATTTTTGAATGGTCATCTATGCTGTAACAAACCTGTAATATAGATTTTCTGTGCAGTTAATCTCATATTAAGGGAAATGAATGCAGATATGAATGAATGTTAGGAAAAGTTGGATAGGGTTAATATTAAGCAGACACTGCTTAGCGAAAGAGAAATGGCCATCGTATAGATATGCATCAAACAAAGAAAGCAATGCAAATTTCTTTTATTCTATATTTGATATTTTTGAATGGTCATCTATGCTGTAACAAACCTGTAATATAGATTTTCTGTGCAGTTAATCTCATATTAAGGGAAATGAATGCAGATATGAATGAATGTTAGGAAAAGTTGGATAGGGTTAATATTAAGCAGACACTGCTTAGCGAAAGAGTAATGGCCATCGTATAGATATGCATCAAACAAAGAAAGCAATGCAAATTTCTTTTATTCTATATTTGATATTTTTGAATGGTCATCTTTGCTGTAACAAACCTGTAATATAGATTATCTGTGCAGTTAATCTCATATTAAGAGAAGGAGATTCACAGATACTTCTAATGGATGATAAGTCAACGACAGATAACAATCTTGGCGCTTTGAGGAAGGATTTGGCGATATAAATGAAGATTTTCGGAAATACAAGAATTATGGCGGCACTTCTATTAAAAGTTGATATTTGATAGATATTTCTGAAAAATTTATACGCTCCCACGGAAACTATATAAATGGAATAGCACGCACAAGCACGAATTCTCTTTCTGAAGAAACGATAGCGGATGGTGCTTTCTAGCTGCACTCTCATTGCTGATTTTTGCCTTCTTGTAAATTTCACCAGGTGCTGTGCTTTGTGAATGAATTTCCCTGTGTTTTTGCTATCTTTTTTTCGTGAAATAAGGCATTGTTATCTATTATAGAGTTTGTCGGTTATCTTTCGCCTTGCATCACCGGATGACTTTGGATAGTAATGCACCTAAAACAATTACGAAACCCCACCATCAGCCCAAAAATCAGTTCTTCATCCTTAAACACAGATAGAATTTCGCCAATTTTTATTTTGCATTATAGCTGGGGAATTTAGACGGATTTATTATAGAATGTCTATCCATCTAGAGTGTCATAATATTTATTCAAAGAATGCTTTAAAAAGATTTGAAAAGCGTAAGTGGCAAATACACACACAACAATTTATTGTGATTTATACAATTTTCTTTACAATATGTTATATAATAGTTTGGATAAATTCGATATTATTTTGAAACTTCTTTCAAAGACTTCTCTTAAAAAACTAGCAGGATAACTCCTCCTCCTCATATTTTTTCCTTTTTTTAAATTGCACAGAAGTTTCAATATTAAAGCAATGGAAATAGAACGCGAGATCTGAAGATTTCAAGATATGAGAAAAAGTGGTTTGCAAAGAGAAGAAGTTGAGCTGTCACTGCGACGATTACATGTCAAATATTTTGAATTTTTTTTCGGGAAAAATGAATCAACTCAGAAACTCCCCAATATATTTCTCAAAGTTAGATATGTAGCGACTTTCATTCAAATAAAATTAGTTTTGTTTGGTTACTGCCCTTTTTTACAGTTATCCGAATGTTAATTCAAGATTACCTTTGATCCGTAATCAAATGACGAGGACGACTCCTGAGCAATAGCATTGCGAGAATATTTGATTCTCTATAGTTGATTTAATAAGGAGCAGTTCAGCTTAGTTTAGTTTAGTTATATCAACGTCCCGTTTGAAGCAACAATAGGGCTATTTTGGGACGGACCTCGTCATTTTGAACCGCGGTCAGATGACGAGGACGACACCTGAGCTGGCACCCCTCTCTCCACACCACACCAGCGGGAGGATGTTTGGTCATGACCGATTTAACTTGCAACAGACCCCCTTACACGACGATTCTTCGGTGGAATCGGGTCTCGAACCTGAAACCCTCCGGTACCGAAGCCGAGACCTTACCACCAGGCCACCGCGGCCCGTTAAATAAGGAGCAGGTCTACAAAACTGGAATCTTCCTTAAAATCGGGTCTTCAATCCCTGATTATTGAAATCCAAAACCTTCCTACTTGATAAACGCTGTTCATTATTGCGAATATGAAACTATTAAGGAAAGCAGTCTTACACATGGTGATAAAAATGAGGAAATGACAAAACTATACATGACTCATTAAAATTGCCTATAAAACAGAAAAATATTACGGAAAAATTTGAAAGTGCCTGAAAATGTAGTTCAATTTATTATAAGATGAGACTTTTAGTAGTTCAAAAAGCGTTTCTTAAAATCACATTTTATTCGTATTTTTACCGAACTTAAAAATAACGAACATGTTTCATTAGTTTAAATTATTCAACAAATTTATTTACATTACATATGCATCAACCCTGCTTCTTAGCAGGAAGTAGATAAATTTTTACAAATACTTAAATAGCTCTTTTCTAGGAAAGTTTTAAATCATGCTGAACTTCATTACGTGAAACGCCATTTCTTAAATAAAATGAAAAATGTTTGTTTAGTTCTTTTAAGTTTGTTCATGTGAGAAATAAAAATAAAGAGAAATTTTATTAATTTCTTAAATAAATTGGACAAATAGAAAATAATGAAAACTTATTTTGTATTTGGAATTGATAATTAACATATCTTTAAAATGTTGAATGTTACTTAAAGTAAATGATTAAACGCTGGATTCTAGAATAAAAATAAATTAATAATTAAACAATAAATTTCCATTACATTGAATATTCAAAAGTACATTTCACTTTAGCTTTAAAAATATATTTCGTGTTAATGCATTGGTTCATAATTTGGAATATGTAAACAAGGATACATTTTAAAAATCCACTAAGTATTTCATGCATATTTGAACAAATAAAAAAGTACCGGCTTCGACGAAAAATAAGTATTCAGGTAAATACATTGTCAAACGCATGTTTCATACTCTCTAAAACCATAAGGATAATCATCCATAAACAGAACGCATACATTGCCGATAATAGCCAAGCAAAACAGCAAAATGTTTAAACCACGTGCAAATTTTATATTTTCAAAAGAAATTTTTAGAATTCTAAAACTAACTTCGCTTTAAATGGAAATGAACAAAATCCGAATATCAAGAATTTTTCTGTAGACTTTCCGTTTCAAACCTCAATTACTTTTTAGTCGTTCTTACTGTTTTAAATTAATTAATTATTTGTATCTCTTAGATACTTAAATGCAAATTTTAGATCATTTGAGGTAAAAATCGGCAAGTTAAAACTGATAAAATTAATTACCGAGTTCTTTTTTTAAGTCAACGGTAAAAGGTTTAAATATTTAATGAACAGAAAACTAATTAACGAAGCAAAGCGGAATGGAATCTTCTTCCAGAATTTTTTTATTTTTATTTTTACAGAAACAGAAAACGAATGATTTAAAGGGATCCTCAATTTTTATGCACATTTTGAATAAATGGCAACGTGAATATAAAACTGCGCCATTTATACTGTTTGCTTGAGCTTGAGCTTTTTGATTTTTCTAATTCGATATGCATTTTGAAACTATTGGAGGAAAAAAAATGTTAACAATTTTGTGAGGAAAAAGAGAGAAATAAATGGAATTTATTAAGACACCTGTCGTTTCTAGCTCTGAATCCTGATATTTAAATATGAAGCAAAGAGTTTTCATGGAATAGTCTTTATTTGAGCTCAGTTAGAAAGGAAGGAATGAGGAAAAAGAAAACAACAAACCGTATTTCATGGTAATAGTCTTAATTTCAGCTCATAGTACCGGGTGTTTCAAAAATGACCGGTATATTTCAAAAATCAATAAAAACTAAACGGGCAGCGATAGAAATATACCGTTTGTTGCAATATGCTTGGGACAACAGTAAATTTTCAGGCAGACAAACTTACGAAATTAGTTACAATTTGTAACAACAGATGGCGCTGCAGGCGATTTGAAAGATATAGAAGAAAACGCAGTCTGAGTTCGCCATTCTGTAAGTCGCCTTTCTGCTTTAAGCGTGTGCTGTTCACAGATTGCAAGTTTGTTGTGAAAAATTGGTTTATTCCTTAGAACAAAGGATTTTTCTGGTGTTGGAATTCCACCTCGTAGAACACAGTGTTGTTGCAACAAGACGAAGTTTTCAACGAAAGTTTAATGTAACCAAAGAGTCGAAAAACGATACAATAAAAGATCTGTTTGAAAAATTTTGAAATCGCTAGGCACGAATCCCTGCGTCTTCTTTCTGTGGGGGCACTTAAAAGATCAGGTGAACCGCCACAATCCAGAAACAATTGAACAACTGAAGCAATACGTCTGTTCTTCATGTGAAGCCATCCCGCCTGAGACGTTTACACGGGTTTCTGCTAATTTCATTCTGAGACTACGCCATGTTATTGCTGCGCATGGTGGATATTTGTAAAATATCGCAGTTTAGATTTTTTTCCAGACTGCAGCGCCATCTGTTGTTGAAAATTGTAACTAATTTCGCAAGTTTGTCTGCCTGAAAATTTACTGTTGTCCCAAGCATATTGCAACAAACGGTATATTTCTATCGCTGCTCGTTTAGTTTTTATTGATTTTTGAAATATACCGGTCATTTTTGAAACACCCGGTAATAGCTCATAGTAATAGTCTTTATTTCAGCTCATGTTAGAAAGGAGGGAATGAGGAAAAAGAGAACAACAACCCGTATTTCATGGTAACGTCTAAAACGTGAGAAAAACTAGATCAGGGGAGAGAGAGAAGCTAATCAGTTCAATCGAGATATAATGATATAGAATAAGAAGATCTAACATTATCTTGTAATGAGATGAAATCATCATGATGAAATCCGTCCCTAAATAGCCCTAGTGTTGCTTCAACCGGGACGTTAATATAACTAAACTAATCTAAACTGACTTGAATTATTGCATTAATGAATTACTGTTTTATGTACAAGCGAAAATACAGATTGATAACCAGTCAAATCTATAATATTTATTTTAAAATATGATAAGAATCTAAATTTTGAATGATAAATAAGTGTGAGAGACTTCATTTATCTAATTCTTTAAATTTTCTTAGAGTCCACTCCTATTTGTACAGTCAGACTTTCTTAAATGAGTATCATTCAAAATTGAATATGTCTATATATTTTGTCTAAAATCCACACATCAAATTTCACCCGCTTAGGTTAAAGTGGTTTTGATTTATCAAGTTTGTAGATACAAATAATGCCGTAAATGTGGTTTTTGAACTCAGAAAGAACTGAAATGTGGAGAGTCGTCAAAACCACGAGTTCGAATGTTTAGAAGATTACAACTTTCTTTATATTTTGTATACGAAAAAGTCAAAACAGAAAAATGTCAATTTATTTTTCTTTTAATGTAATATCTTTTACCTTTATGCTCACGACCTATTTATTGAAATTTTAGAGTGCTAAATTAAAGATATTTGTATCTGTTCTTTCTGAACGGAAATGTATATTTACCCACTTTTATATATATATATCTTCAGCGCAGAGCTCTGTCGTTTTTCCCCAATGTAACATTCTCTTTATATAAAAGGATTCGCCTTTTTCAAACAAACAAAGTAACATTTATTCAATCAGACTTCTTTCTGCACTTCAAAGATATTCCAGGGACTGTATTTTCTCTTAAATTACAATATGGAATCTTTCTCTATCTGTCAGATTGTTTTTCTCTTTCACGAAGAAGAAAGAGATTCAGATTTTTTTTCAGAAGTTTGTTCGAAATAAACACTAAAGGAGTATTCTACAGTAAGATATTGCAGTTGCCTTGAAGTTTGTAAATAGTAAATGCCTTCAGTAAAATTGGAATATATTTAAGGAATAGAGACAGAGTTTATAATTTATTTGAAGCTTCAAATATTTTATTTTTAACTTTTGTAAACTTTCAGGTATTGTCATTTGCATTATTAGAAATCGTTTTTACTGAATTCAACTGTAGACAGTTTTCTTTTAAAATAATCTTAAGTTGCAAAATGCGTGTATTTTTGCTAATCAAAATGTTTCTTTGCAGTGTTAAGATAGAAAGAAAGCCATTAAGATAGAAAGAATGAAAGAAAATTTATATGAAGATTAAAATTTCCTATGAAAGAATCATTTTAACTAAAATTCATTGCCAACTTAAAATTGAAATTTCTATATTTTATTTAGAAAATAGTTGAGCTTCAGATTTTAATAATATATAGATATTATTAATAAAAATATCTTTAGTTCATGAAAATGAGTACGTAAATCTAAGAGTTTAAAAAATTAATAACTGCATAATATGTAATATTAATTTTATTAATATTACATTTTATGCAGTTACGAAATTTACGAAAGAACATTATTCGAAATTTACGAAAAAACATTATTCGAAATTTACGAAAGAACATTAATGTATAGTATGGTATCGAATTTTACTAACGTTTTTTTTTTTTTTTGGAAATTTTATCTTGAAAATGTAATGTGTCTTATGTTTTTATCTAATATATCTACTTATTAAAAATTTAGTACAGTTCAGCATCAGATTTAATACGATATAAATTTTAGCTAATAAATAAAATCTTTATTTCATGAAAATCGGTATATGAGTCTTTGGTTTAAGGGTTTAAAAAATTAATAATTCCATAACATATAACATTAAACTTACTAAAAATGAAAAAATTTATATCTGAAAGTTTAAGAAAGAACATTAATAACTGGTATGGACATTATTAATTATATTTCAAAAATGCAGTATGCCTTACATTTTTTATTTAATACATCTATTCGTTAAAAATTTTAACATTTAAATAACAGTTACAGGCATATATTTTTGCCAAAAATCCTCCTTATTTAAATAAAAAATAAGAGAATTTTTTCGATTCCTTTCTCGAAATGATATAATCCATTTTAAACTTTGCTACAGTGCAAAGCGTAGAAATATCTTTATACCATACAAATATGGAATTTCTTCATTCTTCATTTTCATTATAGTATATTATGCGTTTCTTTATTAAACGACTAGCCGCCTTTGGCGACCAGCCGGTTCGCCAATTTTAATGTCCGTTAAAAGTTTAATAATTAAATATTTTATGCAATTCCAACTTTAATAGATTCTTCAGCAAAATACTTTAAAACTTCAAATTTTGATAGTCATATAATTCACTCATAATATTATAAAGGCCTTCAGTCATAACGTGATATGTATCTCTCTAACTTTCTGTTACCCCGCCTAGAATTTATGCTTTAAATTAAAGTGTAAATGATTAATCTGCGATTAATATAATAATATTTTTTACTGAAGCAAAGCATTTTTTTAATAATATGATTACTGATAATAGAGTCACAGAGCGTTTAAACTTTATGGGCACTAAAGAATATCTTTCTTAATTTATGTAATCTCTCAAGAATTTGTCAACAAAATTTTCTCAGATTCATCATGAACAGATCGATTAATTAACAATGTTTTATTTTAAATGCATTAAACACTAAGAAAATAAAATGAATCGTTTAAAATAATCGGTTTAAAAAAACTACTTTAAAAACGATGTACTTAAAACTATAAGCATATACAAAAAAATACATAACTAACATAAATACAATTTAATTACAAAAGTACACAACTAACCTAAAAATAATTTAAATCATTGAAAGCAGGTTAAAAAAAAACTACTTAAAAAACGATGTACTTAAAACTATAAGCATATACAAAAAATATATAACTAACATAAATACAATTTACTTACAAAAGCATGCAACTAACCTAAAAATAATTTAAATCATCCGTTGAAAGTGGTTGTCATGACAACAATCAGAACAATGCGCATGCGTGAATTTTCTTCGCCAGTTAGGTAAGGCAAATGCGTGAATTTTTCTACGCCAGTTGGGGTAACGCTAGGCAGATTATACATTTTTAATTTCCTTTATTCTGTGTTATTTTAATTCAAAAGTACTTCAGAATGAATCTGAAACATGGATTCATTAACAATGTTTCATTTTGAATGCATAAAACATTAAGAAAATAAACAGAATCGTTTAAAATAATCCGCCGAAAAATATTAACCCTAGCCTCATTACTGTTGGGAGAAAAAAGAAACTGAAGCCTTACTCATTTGGCGGTGGGGAAAATGGAAGTTTTTTTTTGGCGGAAAGGTTGGCGGTGGGGAAAATGGAAGATTTTTTTGGCGGGAAAGTTAGTTTTTAATTAATAATTAAAATTCTAATTAAAATTTCAAAAAAAGGGACCGCAGGTGCACATTCCCGACCTCTAAGGTATACATGTACCAAATTTGATAGCTGTATGTCAAATGACCTGGCCTGTAGAGCGCCAACACACACACACATTGAGCTTTATTATAAGTATAGATAAATGTGGATTAATTATTAAAAAAACAGAAAAAATAATTTTAGCTATTTTTGCACAATTATATCAATTTTGTGAAAGCAAAGAAGGCTAAAATATTACCGATATTTGTATAAATTATGATCTTTTTAATTTTTGGAAAATTAATTGCTTCATTTTTAAAAGGAAAAATTTCCTAAAGTCAGCTAAAATGAGTAATAAAATTTGATATAATTACTCTGCGTTATAATTTATAAATACATGGTTAGCAAGAAATAAATTGCCCCACCTCAGAGGGCTCAAAAATGCGTTCTATTGTTCCAAATAAGATAAAATTTGAACTGATGATGCGCTTTACATTTATTAATATAAAAAATTTAGTACAAAAATTCACAAATAGATGGCGCTGTATCACAGATTGTATTTATTTGTATATATTGAAAATATGAAACATAATTTGCGTTACAGCGCATGTCTATTAACATTTTTCTTTGGATAAAAAGTGGGAGGATTCTGCACGAGCATTAGGTTGTTTGTCCTGCCTACGTTACAAGAAAAAGCCCTACTGGTGAAATTGTTCTACCAAAACCAACAAAACTCCGTTGCAGCTGTAATGGAATTTCGTCGTATGAAGCAGACAAGAAGAGGCTTAATGTCTCCAGGTGCCCTACACAAGATGATGTAGAAATTTGAAAAAAACTGAGCAACTTAGCATTCTTCTAGGTAGAGGACGAAAAAAAAATTCCGTCTTCCAGCGTCAAAAATGTTGCGAGCGCGCTCGTTGAAGCCAGCAGGCATTCGCAGCACAATAGTGTGAGTTTGCCAATTGTTTCTCGTGTTCTGGATACGCCGTATTCAACTGTATGAAAAATCGCAGGGCAGAGTTTGCATTTTTATCCATACAAAATCAAGTCTGCGAACCTGTCGTAGGACGGGGGCTTAGAGGTCCATAACACTTTTTCACTTCAGTTCCTTGCTCGAATGGTGGATGACACAACTTGGCCATGGAACATTCTGCTGAATGATGAGACCCACTTTTGCCTCAATGTCCATTAAAACCCACAATGTCGAATTTGGGCAGATGGAAACCCTCACGTTATTCAGGAACAACCCTTGCATCCTGAAAAAAGTGACAGTATGACGTGGCTTTACAGCTACCTTTATCATTGGACCGTATTTCTTTGAAGAGATAACTTCAAATGGAATCCAAATCTGTTCCGTCACAACAACGGTACCATGATATGCTGAGAGATTTTGTAATTCCAACTTTTCTACAGCGTAGATGCCATCAAGGCATTATTTTCATGCAGGATGGTACACCACCTCACATTGATCGTCGTGTAAAGTGAGTGTTAATACAGCATTTCACAGAAGCACAAGTTATCAGCCGTCATTTTCCAATAGCATGGCCTCCTCGCTCGCCGGACTTCACCCCTTGCGACTTTTGGTTCTGGGGTTATTTGAAGGACAATGTCTACCGTCAAAGGCCATCATCTCTACCAGATCTGAAGGACAACATTCGACGCCATATTCTTAATATTTCAGTAGATTCACTCGGTTATCTATAGAAAATATGGTTCTCCGATTAGAAAATATTGTTGAAAATGAAGGAGGTTATATTGAGCAATTTTAATTTTACTTTATTTCACAATTATAAATCTTATTACATGATTTATGTGTATTACAACGCCACCTAACGATGAATTTTTGTATACTAATTCATTTATTTAATAAATTTAAAGCTCATCATCTCAATAATCTGTAGTTCGAATTTTATCAGATTTGGATCAACAGAACGTATTTTAGGGCTCTCTGAAGTGGGTAATTTATTTCTAGCTAATCCTGTTTTAAAAGGATAATTTAGATTAATGGTGTAAGTTTTCTACAGTAATACTTTCCAAGTTATCTTTTAATTTTTAATTAATTAATATTTCCAACAAATATATGTACTAAATTGATAGCAGTAGGTTAGACGGTCTGGCTTGTAACACTCACATAGAAGCACAGACATTAATCTTCATAATTAGTAAAGATAGATATACAAAGATGTTATTATTAATACTAGCTTATTATTATTGATTCTAATAGTGTTTCTTTACAACATAAACAAATGACATTAACTTATAGTAAAGTAATCTTGAAATGAAATTAATTTTATTCTAATATGATAATTTTTATTTAATTTACAATATAACATTGGGAAAATATTAATCGACCCTTTTGATTTCGCATTCATTTTTTAAAAATTCTTTTTCTAACAATTAGCAGTCGAAATTTATCTTCCTAAATAAATATATTTGATAAATAGAAATCCAGAAAAGTGTTTATGCAATTCATTAACGATGTCTTTAACAAAGGAAACTAATCTCTTTAATGTTATTATCTTGTTAACAAAATGAACGAGTCTTATCTCTCTGCGTTGCTTTTTATTTCCTCTTACAAGCCCCTGAACACACATTAAGTCATTACCTGGGGAACTCGGCTGATCAAAAAGAAAATTCAACATCTTACATCAACTTCTACATGAGATATCGGAAGGAAAAATCGATGCTATTCTTTGAAAAAAAAAAGTTTATGTCTATTCTCTACACGCCGTTAGAATTAGAAAAAAGAAGATTCGTGCATCGTCACTTTGTATTCTTAAATCAAAGAATTCTCTATGGCAATTAAGCAGTTAAATCACATGCTTTAGAGGACAATAAATAAACTAACGCCAAAATGAACGTTGGAGCTAAATATTAAAACTTTAAAAATTTAAGGTCAGGATTTATTTTGATTGTTTAAGAATAGGTATCCAGTCGTGAATTTAATTACTGATCAAATTTTAAATAAAATCCTTTCAGAGGAAGTCTGTCAGTCAGGCAGTTCGAATGTAAGTTAACATGATAATGACAAAATGAAGAGAAATAGACATATATAAAATTCGGCACATACATTTAACATCTATAGTGTAGAAACCTGTCAAATTTTGAGCCAAATCCAACTATAGTTTGTGGTGAAAGCTTATAAGCCAGTTAACAACTACGCTACCCGTGCAATTGCTTTTGTATCGTGGTCATGTTACTGAACTGCGAACTACACGGTCCAAGGTTCTATCCTCGCTCGTTTCAATCAGCTACATTGGTGACCTCGGACGATGAACCTTCAACCTTCGTACAGATGTTGTGGCGCCATCTACCCACAGCAAACCAAAGTCATCTGACTCACTTGACGCAGCAATGACAACAACACACTCGCGCCATAACGTTTGGCGCTACTCAGATGTATACAGGCGCATTAGAATCTACAGCTAAATACATCACCACTCAACAGCCATATCGTTCGACTCACCGGAGGGAGAGTCTGTGGTGAAAGCTTATAAGCCAGTTAACAGCTACACTACCCATATACCCATACAAGTGCTTTTGTATCGTGGTCATGTTACTGGACTGCGAACCACATGGTCCCAGGTTCTATCCTCGCGCATACTTATCAGCTACAAGTTTGACTGTCTGTTGGTCTGTACTTTCAAATATAAGTAAACTTCATAATTCAAAAAGTCAGTGACATGAATATATCAAATTTGATATGGAATTTTGTGACTACAAGTGCAGTTTTGAGTCAAATTTTTGTGCCTAAACATAAATTCGATTTTAGTATGCTATTAACACATGCCAGGGATTAATAGCCGAACAACGCACCAAACTTGACACGATAGATTAAGTAAAAATACTAAATTCGGGTCGAAAAAATGATATTTGTACGCCAATGTCTTGTCAGGAGTTTTCTGGCATGGCAATTTTATTAAAGAATATACAAGAAAGTCTTAAGGAGACCACTCCGCTGGTTCCTTCTTCAAAGTTCACACCGAAAAGTACTGTAATAGCAAAGAAATTTAATATCGAAGTTTTGATTAATATGCACATTTTTAGCTTTCAAGAATCCGTAAAGGTAAACATTTCTAGAATTATGTTTGTTTGTATTTGAAAACAATAAGTTTATAATAAAGCAACTTAAACAGATGACATTTGGTTTTAATACGGAAAATTGTACTTTGAGGGTCGTTGAATGAAATCCATCTGTTTGGATAATGGAAAACGAATGCTTTATTCCACGAATATTACAGAAAAAACAGAGCAAAGGAAATAAAAGAACTTCCAAGATGCACACAAGTAGCAGTATATGTAGTTAACAACAAGACGAACAGACAGCTTCCAAATGTGTACCAAGGGTTGTGGACAAGTTTCTAAGTGTTTGGCAAGGATTGGAATACCTCACAGATGTTATCGGTGTAATTTAGAGAAGTCACATCATGCAAAAAGAACTTAAGCTTTATTTTGTGTTGTATTCAAATCTCCTAGAGTTAATTACAAAGATGTTATCGCCATCTGTAATTGGTACAACTGTTTCAAATAAATCTGTGTTTACAAATTAAAAATTAATAGATTTAATCGTCAATTACACAGGGTGTTATAATTACACTTCCCCTATAAACAGCGTCATACAACGCAAACAGGTGAACGGATTGAGATGAAATTTGGTCTATAGCCTATACATGGGATGCGCTCACGGAATTTCGGAAAAAAATTTTTAGTTCCAAAATGTCCATCAGAGGGCGCCTTTTCCAGAAAAACATTAATTTTAACACAATAAACGACCAAAATGGAATACAGAAGCAATATTAACATTTATTGACTAGTTTCTGATCACCTTGTCATCGAACCATATTAAGTAAAGGTAAGAAAAAAATAACAGTACGCTGTTTGAGAAAAACAGTTCAGTTTGCAGAAACAAGAACAGAAATTACACAAGAGGAGCAGCTGTTAATCGTGTCCAGGATGATGTAGGGAAAGGTGCTCCATGCAAAATTTCAAGTCGATGGACAGTGTGTTCAACAGCAGATCGTAACTGATCAGTTGTGAGGCTTCGCACATGAAGCGTTATGGAGTTCTTTCAGTCATTCAACGTCGCAACAAGATATGTTTATTATAGCCAGAAACATCGACATAAAACATGACAACGACTTCAAATGTTTCTTATCCTAACCTGTTTTGCATAAATCGTCCTCTTCTTCGCAAGCATGCAAATTTGGACACTTTTTCCCCTAGAACTGACAGCGTTTTTCGGGTTTACAATTTATTACTCATATTTCCTGTTCTGGATTGTTAATATTGTTTCTGTATTCAGTTTTGGTCTTTTTATGAGTTAAATTCAATGCGTTTCGCCATTGTTCCGTTACTGCATGCCATGTAAATTTGACTGTCATTCATATTTTATCTGAATGTCCAATTTTTAATCCCCATCGATTACGTTTATTTGGTACATCATCTTCAAACATTCGTGACTTGGTGGGAGAACATCCCCATCCAAATATTTTTTCTTTCTTGAAAGAAATTGGTATTTTCCATTTTATTTAACTAGAAATAATTTTATCTCCACATTTATAAGTTTTTGCAAATTTTACTTTAACTTTTTAGAACTCCATTGTGTATCTTTTATTTTCAACCATATGTTTGGCGCAGCATAGCCAGATATGGCTCTTGTGCCACAAAATCCGAAATAACTAACTAGCTCAATGCTTTTCCTGAAAAGGCGCCTTCTAGTGAACATTTTGGAACTAATTTTTTTTTTCTTCAAAATTTCGTGAACGCATCCATCTCGTGTATAGTCTATATACCAAATTTCGTTGCAATCCGTTCATCCGTTTGTGTTGTATGATGCTGTTTATAGGGGAAGTTTAACTATAACCACCTTGTATTATAGACTATATTATTATAGATATTGTTACAAAATTTTTCTTCTACTACAAATACCGTCAATTAATCGTAGCACATTTAATCACTAGTCATTAGTTCAGCAGCTTTCTTGCTGTCTAATCCTCCAAGACCTCTTATTTGTCGGCGACTCCGACTCCTCTCACACACACACAACTTTTGAAGATCCACACAACTTCTTCTGACGATACACACGACTTCTTCGGACAATCCACACAACAACAACAACTTCTGACGATACACACGACCTCCTCTCCGCAGCGTCAGAGTTCCCGTCTTTTATAGTTCCGGGAGGCGGGGCTAGAATCTTCTGACCAATCAGGGCGTACCTGGCTGCATCTCGGTTGTTAGTGGATGGATCTTGAAAGTTCTCGAACTTTCCGGTACTATCCATTTAGTCGCCAAACTCGCCAAATTTATCGCCAAGCCGCCAAATGCTCGCCAAGTCTGTCGCCAAGCTCTAAGTTCATTGATCTCAGCACGTACAGAACCGATCGTACAACGGTCTTTCTTGCAATGACTCTATTCGTGCCGGGTAGCAATATTATAGGTTCGTAACAATATGGTTATTTATAGAAATTATTTGGTAAGTGGTTGAAAAAATGAGATTAATTTCTATGAAAGTTCACAACATTACAGAAGCAAGCAGAAAAAGAATCATAATGTACACTCCTGCATGCATCATGCGGCATTTCAGTTTGTAATAAATAAATAAATAAATAAATAAAAGAAACCTGTTTAGATCTATATTATCAAAAATAATTTTTGAATTGAACCTTCAAACTTTTTTTAGGTATCTTTTCAAAATTCAATCGAAATACTGTTAAAAACTAGCACTATGACGAAATATAATTAATCATTCATTGTATTGTATGATTCGATGGGAATGTAAAAATATGATATTTTCTTGACAAAATGCTAATGCTATTAGAGCCACAGTTTCATTCCTTCTATTATTATTTTCTATTTCTGTTAATTATTTGCAATAACTTAGAAATATAAAAATAATCAGAAATGTTTCTTTTCATTTGTATATCTTGATATTTATTCTTTTGTACAATTATCACAATAGAACATTAATTTAAAGTCTAATATTATTAAACAAGTGTGATGCGCTATTTTTGAAAATTATTGAATTATGAATTCCGTTACTAGAATAATGAATTTTTCAAAGGGAAAAAATTATTTATAAGCTTTTATGTTTATGTTTGTAAAGAGAGAATATCGTAATTGTAATTTCATTTTCTTCTTTACTTATTAGAGTTTTTGAATTTCGTGCACTTTTTTCTTCTTGATAGATATGTACCGTTTAAATATTTGAAACACTTAATTGTTAATTATTCTATATATTTAGTTAAGTTTTGATTCTATACAGCTGGCGCCATCTGGTATTAAATATACGTATTAAAATTATTGCATTATGAATCCCGTTACTAGAATGCAAAATTTTTCAAAGGGTAAGTGCTATTTATAAACTTTTATATTTATATTTGTAGACAAAGAACATCATGATTGAATTTTCATTCTC
Organism: Argiope bruennichi; assembly: GCF_947563725.1. Taxonomy (NCBI): domain Eukaryota; kingdom Metazoa; phylum Arthropoda; class Arachnida; order Araneae; family Araneidae; genus Argiope; species Argiope bruennichi. Next base: position 26,915,007 of record NC_079159.1, on the reverse strand, counting down.
TTTATTTTGCACTAGAGCTTTTAAATTTCTTACAATTTTATTTATTTTTTGATGGATATATACCATTTGATTATTTGAAGCACTTAATTATTAATTAATTGATATATTTTATTTTGTTTTGATTCTATGCAAATGGCGCCATCTGGGGATAAATAAATGAAAATTTGTTTTCAATGCTCTGAAATATTTATAATAATATAATATATAAAAATGAATTTTTGTTTGTTCGTATCTTATGTACTGCCTTACTGTTCAATCGATTGTGATGAAATTTGGTCAACTTATTGCTTGCACCTCCGTGAAGGTGTCATTCAGCGTGCACTATATTTTGTCTGCGGTAAACCTTACATATTATGCAAAATTTATTGTACAGAATTTACATATTACACAGAATACTATTAATAGAATTATTATTATCAAGTTAAGTTATATATAATGGAAATTTTCCAGTTCAAACAGTAATTTTTCTATTTATACAGTGAATCGCTAAATGATATTTCGGTTATACAAGCGCATATCGTGTTGATTGTTTTGACAAAAAATATGTCCCCAAACGCTCGTCACTTAATAGATCTGCCAATGCACCAAGTAGAAATAAGCTCATTCGAGCTTCTCAAACAAACGATCGGAGAAGATGTGCTTATTCTACGCATTCCCATTATTCTCACCGACATGCCTTTTGATTTCAAACGACTGCAGTTCCCCATTCGACTTGCATTTTCAATGTCCATCAACATGGTGCAAGGTGAATCACTTCAAGTGTGCGGATTGAATCTAGAAAATCACATGTTTTTCACATGGCTGTATGCTTTATGTCTTGGACCAGATTTTCCCATCTCATGCTATTTCAACTAACTATAATTTAAACACTCCAACGCAGCCACTTGACCCTCCATTTTCCCTCCAAGAAATTTCAATGATTATAGACAACCTTCCGTCAGGTAAAGCTCCCGGTATTGATGGAATTGACAACCTCCTTCTTAAAATTATACACAAGCGCTTTCATAATATCTTCTCAACTCTCTTTAATAAGTGCCTAGAATTAAGTTGCTTCCCAGATTCCTTGAAAATAGGAAATATTATTTTATTCCAAAAACAAGGAAAAGATCAGAGACTGGCATCTTCATATCGACCCATTTCTCTCCTGCCAACAATCGGGAAGGTGCTAGAGAAATTAATGACCCAAAGGTTAACTTATCATCTTGAGACCACTAATAGCCTCAGCGAGCGTCAACATGGGTTTAGGGAAGGTAAATCAGTAGACACAGCCATCCATGAGCTGATAAACAAAATTCAAGCTGAAAGAAGAGAAAGCAAGCATGTCTTAGTGCTCTCTATTGATATAAAATTAGCCTTTGACAACTTGCAACACAAAGAAATTCTCACAAGTCTGGATGAAAGTCCCTGTCCTTCAAACATCAATCGCCTCTTTCACAGTCTTCTCCAAAACAGGAAAGTGACCCTAATGACACCAAAAGGTAGGGCCATGAAAGATCAGAAACAAGGCTGCCCTCAAGGATCATGCAGTGGTCCCGCTCTCTGGAATCTCGTAGCCAACGAAATTCTCAAGCAGGTCTGGCCAGAAAATGTACACATCCAAGCCTTTGCAGATGATTTTGTACTGGTTATCGAAGCGGACACAAAAAATAGTCTGGAAAGATAAACTGAACTTACAATAGCCAAATTTAACTCCTGGTGCTCAAATCATCAACTTTCCATCTCCACGGAAAAAACAACCCATATTTTATTCACCAAAATGGCGAGAGGCCCCAGAATCATGTGGAATGGAGACATCATTAAGAGAAACAAATCTATTAAATATCTAGGAGTCCACATTGATGACCAATTAAACTGGCTAGAACACATAGAAAAACAAGGGGAAAAGGCCATTAAAATGCACCAAAACCTCAAAAGAATCGCTGGCAGCACATGGGGAATCTTTCAGAAACACAAAAGAGTTCTTTACAACACTAGTTGAGAGAATGCTCGCCCATGGTTCATCAGCGTGGTGTCTAAAGCCAACATATAGAATGAAGAGGAAGCTCTCCACCATTCAGAGACAATTTCTTCTCTACATTTCAGGTGCTTACGGCACAACTCCAACAAAAGCAGCGCTACAAACCATTCTCGGCATTCCACCCCTGCACCTGCAATTACAGTTTGAAGCCAGACTAACGACAATATATCGCCTAAGAATCCCTCTTCCACATAATATAACAGAAATACAACCAGAAGATCTTGAGAAGAAAGCAACTGGTTGGTATACTCACCCTTCACAGCATCTCAATCCCAACCAAATTTCATTGGAAGATGAAGGAATAAATTTATCCCAAATAAATAATATCAATATCTTCACAGATGGCTCAAAAACAGAACATGGAGTTAGAGCTGCGTTTTGTGTTCTGTTCAATGATTCCTGGTCCTACCACTGGTCTGCCAAATTGAATGACAACAATACCGTTTTCCAAGCTGAACTCACTGCACTTCATGAAGTAGTAAAATATACATCTCAGTTTTCAAGCAACAATACTTTTAAAATACATGTTGACAATAGAGCTAGTATCATGGCATCTTCAAATCCAAAGAGCACAAACCGAAAAGCAAGAGAAATTTTTGGTGTCCTGCTTTCAAAACCAACAATAAAAATTTCATGGGTTAAAGCACATGCGGGCAATATAGGCAATGAAAAAGCAGATCAACTGGCAAAGGACGCAACGCAAAATGGGCAATTTTATATGCAAACAAAGATACCAAAACCACATATAAAAGCCCTCCTCTGGAAAGACATGCTTGAGGAATGGCAAGGATATTGGAGCAATGGTGTCACAGGCAGAAAATTTTTTAATATCTTGCCTTCAGTCAACCTTAATCCCACTAACTGGAACAGAGAGGAAATTATTTTCTTCTCAGAACACGGCCCTTTTCCTGCCTACCTCAAAAGGTTCAACCTGTCTGAGAGTGACCAGTGTAGTTGTGGTGGAATAGGCACCGCACTTCATTATGCTACGGAATGCATCCTTACAATCTCCTGGCATATGAAAAAACCATCACCAAGCCATGAACAGGAATGGCTGAAAAGAGTTGCCGGCAACTTCCTTTCCAGGCAAAAAATACCCAGTATAATCAAATTTATAAGTGGAAATAGAGACCTATTCTTGCCTCCATAGCACTCAACATCAAGTCTCATACCAAACAAGACTAGGGGAAAAAACAAGCACTGCAGTCTCCTGTCACACATTTCAATCAAACAGAGATAGTCTTCATTTCCATTTCACAAATTATTTTCCATCTGATTTTTTTAAACTGCATCCTGATCTACTATAACATAAAAAATAAGTGAATACAGAGTATATGTATATTTTTACAAATTTTATCTCTCAATATGCATTATATTTCTAAGTTTATTACTACAAATTATATTTCTAAGTTGAAAAAATATGTAAACAGTCTCATCATAATATAATTTCTTATATAATTGTAAATTCTGTAAATAGTTATTTTTGTTTCGTTTTCCTACTGTAAATATTTTGCTAATTAAATAAAATTCCCGTACATGCCCACCAAACCGTTCAGTGACCAGAATGGTCACGGGTAAGGGGGTATGAGACGGCGTTCTGTTCTGTATGCTTTATGTCCACAAGTCGAACAGACAAGAATTTTTTTTCTGAAGATGGAAAAACAAAAAATATTGTCTACCGTAAAGCACTTGAATAATAAAGTAAAAAAAAAGAATAAAAATCATCTGTACTTTTTTTATATATTATTAAATTTCAGTGAATGTTACATTGCCGATAAGATAATAAATATCATTCTTTCTATCATTCCTAATTAAACAAGGCAGCTATTTTAAATTTCAAACGATATTTCCAACATTATTTCTTCTGTGGTAGCAACGCGTCCGGGTAAAAGCTAGCTCATAAAAAAATAATAAAAACTGAAAATTCGAGAATAAATTGGATTTTAATACACTTATAAAATTATTTTTTTAAGAATTTTTTTTTCATTAATTATACTGAAAAAGAAGAATTTTTTTTTAGATACTGATAGAAAAACGACAAGGAGAAGAGGTCTGTGAGATAAGATATCGTTTCATAAATCCATTGGAAAAAATTCAAATAATTTAGGAATGGAATTTCAGGAAACTAAGGAACATTGCTTGATACATCCGGCAAAAAGCTACCTCTTCATTCCCCCACAGCATTGAGATAAAAACGAATAAGTGAATAAAGTAAGAGAACTAGATCTCCCCAAAGCATTCAGATTCACTTCAAGTTGATTCCCATTCATGAGATGTTGATAACCGAACTGTAAACATGTATATGAAAAGGGTTCCAGGTGAAGGACACATCCTGAAATCTCTTGTGACATTTCAATACAAATAAATTTTCATCTTCGATGCCAAAATATTCTTTTTATAGAGTGACTTCTTTTATAAAGTTATGCTTCAATTTTTTTCTGATGGATGTGAAAAAATAATATTTTTTGATATTGAAACTTTGAAATCATTTTATGGCCTTATACGCACTGTTGGCTGCTGTTCTTTTATCCCATCATTTTTTTAAATTCAAAGACTGAGGTAAGTTAAATGGGGTTTGCTCACGGTATCTTTAAGAAAATAGATAAACTTTTTTTTCTTGTGCGGTTACATTAAAAAAAATAAATCTATAAAGTTCTACTATTTAGTTCTGCATTCATAAGTAAAGTTGCTTACTTATATTCTTAAAAATAATTTTTACGCCTGATAATTTTCTAAGTATTAATGTGTAATGTTATTATTGAAAAGGAAATTCTTTTAGATTTTCAGAAAATTCTTTGGACCTATTATTTATGATGATAAATTTTTTATGATGAATTTACGATAAAGAGAGTGCTTGGTAAAAACTTATTGTTTGAAATGTATTGGTAATTGAAATACTGCATCATAATAGAAATGGAAATGTTTTTGAACATCTGCTTTCATTAGAATTCTTAATATTCGGAGATGATGTTTTTATCAAAAGTATGAGGCCTAAATCAAAAATATAAAAGCGTGAATTTTTATATTTAGGTTTCGGTCTCCTGATATATGATAAACAAATTATTTTCGATTTTAAACAGTACCAATAAAAGCGCGCTTCTTAAAAACGTTTCTATTTTTTCTCATTTTTAATCGCTAGTATATTTTATAATTCCGCGTTATAATTAATATAATGATTTTCAAATTGTATTTTCTCAAATCCACTAACAAAACTTGTCATGAAAATTATTGCAATCGACAATCTTTCTATTAAAAATTTACCTAAAATTGTGAATATGGATTGAAATATTTTAACGTTACTTTTCAACAACTTTACTTCTTACAAGAATTTACAAGATTACCTTATTTTTAATAACTATTAATCTAACATTGTAGAAAACAGCAATATATTTTTAATATATGCAATATATTCTTAATCATACTTTTAAAATAAAATGGATATGTAGTCACAAGTGAAAGACATCAATTTACTTTTTATTTTTCTTCATCATTTGCACTGTCATGAACATGATTTTATCTCATTTAATAACATCTTCAATATCTTTTCTATTGGTAAAATTAGGCATTGGAGCTTCAATAATATTTTTATACTATTTTAAAAGACAAAATCAGCTAAGCTGCTAAAAGGAAACGCTCGGAAATCAAGAATTAATTTGAATTTGTAAAGTTGAAGAAAATAGGAAACATCAAAATGTATTTGAACATACTTACTAATGAATGGAGTCCTTATTTTCTGTAATTTAATCATTAATTCTTCTTTAGTTCAAGAACAGAACAAAAGCATGTTGTTGATTATTTGAAATAAGTAAAAACATGCGTAGGAGGAAAATACAAGTGGAAATTCAAACATATAAAGAAATGTTTCTGAAAATCCTTGCTTGCTTTCAGTTGCAGTGTTTTAAAATGTACACTTCTAAGGTACCGATTTCCATGAGAAGAGCACAAAGCACTTTTACTTTTCGGCACACGTGCTTTTCTTAATCTTTTGTTGATCTAATTTAAAGAAAATACCAGTTTTTCTAGAAAAAGATGTTCCAAGCCTTATTTATGTTTCCACTATATTATCTTACTTAAAATATGTTTGCAGGAAACTTAACTCGGCCTCAAATTATCTTGATATATTTTAAGTGCTTTGTTAAATCTCTCTTTCGATTTTTTTTTCATTAGTTCAAAGGATGAATTGATTTCAAAAATCACATCAAAGAGAATTTTGAGTGCTGTAATATTTTCTACGTCTGTTTATCAACTTTTTCGCTTTTATTTGTCAAGAAATTTTTGAATTAAATTTAATTTAGAAAGTCATGGAATAGTATTGCTAAATATTTAAAATTAAATAAAAAATTTATCCTAATTTTTTATTGTCTTTAGTCAAAATAAAACAATATAAGTTAAACCCACTCGCATATATATGCATTAAGATGGATGTTTTATTTGTGGTTTACTTAAAAGGACTAAAGTCTAAAAAGAAATAATTTTTTAACTTGAAATTTTTTTCTGAGAAAGAAGAAATAATTTCGCTTTTCCGTTAAAATTTTTCTTTTAATAAAAAATTTCCTTTTAAATATGTTATTAATTGTTTAAAGGTTTTAACATTAATGTTTTTATAAGAAAAAGTTAAAATAATGAATATGGTTCTGTTTCATACTGTTCTGAAATGATGTTGAAACTGGTTTCTGAAATCTAAAGGTTTTTAGGTATATATAATGTTAATATTAAATGTTGTCAGATGCATAACTTAAAATATTTCTATAGAAATCTGATTTTTTTTATAATAGCACAAAATGATAAATTTCGTGGAATTTTTTTGAAATATAATTAAAGCAAAGGTTTCTTTATATACTAAGAGCAGAGACATCAGGTGTGTCAGGACAACAGAAGATTTCATTATTTAGAAAATACAAATAAATTGAGCCAGAAAGAAAAGGAATGGATCCATTTTGAATACTAAATATCACTATTTACTGTGATAAATTTGTTTAATTATGATTACCATATGTAGAATCAGGATTAGTGAATATCAAAAGATATATTTTACAAAGTAATCTGATTTATTTGGTCGAGCATAGCTGATTCTAATCATAAAACCTCAGGATCAAATTTCTGTTACGAAAATCAAAGTATGGGTAAAAAAATTTCGGAAAATGATTAAAAGTGTGACTGTCAGAAATGAAACTAATTTAATTTTCCAAATGTCATATTTTAAGATCCTAATTAAGGTTCTTTGTACAATCAAACCCAAACGTAACATAACACAAGAAACGCTATGTAACGTATTGAGGTAAACACCATATAATGTTATGCAGTTCACAATATTGTTGTTGTTATTTCTGATAGCACTTGCCATGGACAAGCCTGCTGATTTTGAATTCAGCGATTTTAAACCAGGAGAGAGTAGCACCAACAAGGGCCGAGAGTATGACTTTGCTACTCATACATCACATTCGCTTGCACAGCCCCTTTTTACAGGGGGGCACATTCACACATCTCACAGGTAGAACAGAGGAAGAACAACCATGCCTGAACTGGGACTCGAACCCAGGACACCCAGATCACGTGGGAGACGCGCTATCCCCAGGTCAATATGGCGGCTGATAATGTTGTAGTTATATATAACATATTATTTTATAACGTAGCTTAAAATAAGTAGCGTAATATATAGTATCATAAGATATTGTATAAAAAACATATATAAAAAACATGTATTTTGTAACATGAGCATGATTTAACGGAACATTACATATCGTAGCATAACACAGTTCATGTTATGCATCGTAACATAAAATAACGCAATTTAACGCTCTGTAGCATAACGTAATGCAGTGTAACACATTAAAGCTTAACATAACGTAACGAATCGTAGCATGATCATATACAATATAATGTGATGTATCGTATCATAACATAAAGAAACGTAATCCAACGTAGCAAAACATAACATTTCTAAGGATCTGGTTTTCGTTGTTTAGGGCTTACATGAATGTGTACGTGAATCTCTAGCTCAAAGGTATTTTGTGGTTGTAGATGTTTAAGGTGTATGTACACACTTGAAACTTGGAAAATTGTTCAAAATATCGAACATTTTTTTATTGCTTAATAATGTTGTCTCATCCTTTAGCTTTCAAACGATACCAAGATGTTGTCCATATTCGAAATATTTCTCGAGTTATAATTATTTTTCTTGAGGAGCTTTCATTAAAAACTCTAGTTACGGTGTTTTTAAAACTGATTTTATGAAGAATGGTATTTTCCCACTATGTTGCTTCATTCAAACAATCATAACTGAACAAGAAATGAACCAAATATAGTTATTTATATATCAAAATAATCTGTATGGAATAGCGGATGTTTTGTGCCTCAATCAAAGTTATATTTATAGAAATAAATGTTTTATAGCTATTTAAATGTTAAAATGACAGAAAAAAATCTCGCTTTTTCTATTCATCGTTGATGAAAAAATTGTTTAAAAAAACTATAAATGTTTATAACTTGATTGAGGCAGACAACATGAAGACTAATATTAGGCATCATTTCCAACTAGAATTATGTGTCTGTGCAAATTAGAATTTAAGATATCATGTTTCAAAAAATAGGCTAATTAGCTCATTAAATATTATTTAATTAATTAATAATTAGTATAATATGGCTTTTTCTCACTGAAATGAGTTTAAACATATATTAATGACCTACTATAAAAAAAACTGAACTTTTAAAGTTAAAATTTAAAAAAAAATCTTCAAGTGTGTACGTACACCTTAAGATATTTCTAAGCATTCATTGCATGTTTGTTTCATGTTGTTGTGAATCTTTAGCGGCATTTTAAATTTCTCTCATTTCAATACCTACCATTATTTCTTAAACCCTTACCAAAAGAATAAAAATCTACACTTTCAGTTGATTCGAAAATTTACTACTCTCATTTAAACTAAAGGAAAAGGATCAGTTCCAATATCTTAAAATTTACGCCTCATTCAACCTGGATATATAAGTCAAGATTACATGCATGTTGTTTTAAATGACCTTGGAAGTACCTACAAGGCATCGTGAGTGTCTAAAGATGCATTCAACGAACAGCACCATTCCCATTTGAGGAGATTTACATTTAGGTACTGATGGCAGCCATCTTTGTAAAGAAGACCCAGGGGGCATATATTTTTTAGGACCACCGCTACAGATCGATGGACTTTTCACTTCTTCTTTTTGTTGAATTTTGCGCTTTGAAAATCTTTGTAATGGATCTATTATTTTAATGATTCATTTTGGAATTGGAAAAGTTAAGATCAATAATTATAATCTTTTTGTTGAATTTTGTGCTTTGAAAATCTTTGTAATGGATCTATTATTTTTATGATTCATTTTGGAATTGGAAAAGTTAAGATCAATAATTATAATCTTTTTGTTGAATTTTGTGCTTTGAAAATCTTTGTAATGGATCTATTATTTTTATGATTCATTTTGGAATTGGAAAAGTTAAGATCAATAATTATAATCTTTTTGTTGAATTTTGTGCTTTGAAAATCTTTGTAATGGATCTATTATTTTTATGATTCATTTTGGAATTGGAAAAGTTAAGATCAATAATTATAATCTTTTTGTTGAATTTTGAGCTTTGAAAATCTTTGTAATGGATCTATTATTTTTATGATTCATTTTGGAATTGGAAAAGTTAAGATCAATAATTATAATCTTTTTGTTGAATTTTGCGCTTTGAAAATCTTTGTAATGGATCTATTATTTTTATGATTCATTTTGGAATTGGAAAAGTTAAGATCAATAATTATAATCCTTTTGTTGAATTTTGCGCTTTGAAAATCTTTGTAATGGATCTATTATTTTAATGATTCATTTTGGAATTGGAAAAGTTAAGATCAATAATTATAATCTTTTTGTTGAATTTTGTGCTTTGAAAATCTTTGTAATGGATCTATTATTTTTATGATTCATTTTGGAATTGGAAAAGTTAAGATCAATAATTATAATCTTTTTGTTGAATTTTGCGCTTTGAAAATCTTTGTAATGGATCTATTATTTTTATGATTCATTTTGGAATTGGAAAAGTTAAGATCAATAATTATAATCTTTTTGTTGAATTTTGCGCTTTGAAAATCTTTGTAATGGATCTATTATTTTTATGATTCATTTTGGAATTGGAAAAGTTAAGATCAATAATTATAATCTTTTTGTTGAATTTTGCGCTTTGAAAATCTTTGTAATGGATCTATTATTTTTATGATTCATTTTGGAATTGGAAAAGTTAAGATCAATAATTATAATCTTTTTGTTGAATTTTGCGCTTTGAAAATCTTTGTAATGGATCTATTATTTTTATGATTCATTTTGGAATTGGAAAAGTTAAGATCAATAATTATAATCTTTTTGTTGAATTTTGCGCTTTGAAAATCTTTGTAATGGATCTATTATTTTTATGATTCATTTTGGAATTGGAAAAGTTAAGATCAATAATTATAATCTTTTTGTTGAATTTTGCGCTTTGAAAATCTTTGTAATGGATCTATTATTTTTATGATTCATTTTGGAATTGGAAAAGTTAAGATCAATAATTAGTTGACTATTTAAGAAGAATGGAGCGTAACTTAAATAATAAATATAATTATTTATTTTATTTTAAAAATGATCAAAAATATGAAGATAAAAAATTATAATGCCTTTGTCTAAGGTTCGAATCAAGTTTAATACATAGCTAAATGAGTCTTATGGATGAATTTTAAAATTGAAAATTAATACATTATGAAATATATTTAAGGTGTACGTACACACTTGAGGATTTTTTTTAAAAATTTTAACTTTAAAAATCTAGTTTTTTCACAGTAGATCATAAATATATGCTTAAACTCATTTAAGTGAAAAAAAACCATATTACACTAATTATTAATTAATTAATATTTAATGAGCTAATCAGCCTATTTTTTGAAACATGATATCTTAAATTCTAATTTGTACAAACACACAATTCTAGTTGGAAATGATGCCTAATATTAGTCTTCATGTTGTCTGCCTCAAACAAGTTATAAAAATGTATAGTTTTTTTTAAACAATTTTTTTATCGACGATGAATAGAAAAAGCGAGATTTTTTCTGTAATTTTAACTTTTAAACAGCTATAAAAAATTTATTTCTATAAATATAACTTTGATTGAGACACAAAACATCCGCTATTTCATACAGATTATTTTGATATATAAATAATTGTATTTGGTTCATTTCTTGTTGAGTTATGATTGTTTGAATGAAGCAACATAGTGGAAAAATATCATTCTTCATAAAATGAGTTTAAAAAACACCGTAACTAGAGTTTTTAATGAAAGCACCTCAAGAAAAATAATTATAACTTGAGAAATATTTCAAATATTGACAACATCTTGGCATCGTTTGAAAGCTAAAGGATCAGAGAAAATTATTAATCAATAAAAAAATATTCGATATTTTGAACGATTTTCGAAGTTTCAAGTGTGTACATACACCTTAAATGCGATAAATTGGTTCTAAGAGATGTGATGTGTCCTTTTAAATCATAACAGAGTGGGGTATACTTCCCTTAATATTACCTTATAACCTCACAATATGGTAGGTTTTGCGTTTAACTTCGTTCTAAATGACTTCCTAAAAATCGAAAGTTATTTTAGATCCCTTTTCATCAACCAATTGGGACCCTAATTGTGCATATATATTGTACAAAACTATAGGATATTAAACAATATTCGCAATATTGTATATTATTGAATAACATAATATAGTATCGCACAATATTGCACAACAAGCTTTGCTAACCTACCTAGAGTGAGCCTACATTCCAAATTTCATACATCTTACTTTTTTCGATTTTAAATTATCGTGTTCACATTGACACTGAACGATAAGCTGACAAACAATTCTGATTAAATAATCAATCCAAAACTTAATACATATCTATAAACGATCTATGTAATAAAATCATGTAAAAGTACACATTTCATAAATCTAGTTCTTTCTACTTATTAGTTATCGCACTCACATGCATACAAGCAGGAAAACGGACATATATCCCTTAATTTACATAAATACCCTCCCCCCCAGATTTCATGCAATTTTATACGGGACTATAAATTTATTCGTTTTTTTCCGATCCATTTTCAAATTATCATGTCCATAGAATGACAGAGAGAACTCATTAATAAGATTTATTGTTTTAGCTCCTGCTCAGAGCGATCTAGTAGAAAGTGTAAATTCATTAAAATCTCGAGATGCTAGAATCTTTGAAAATAACAATATTGTCTCATTGTATGCTTGCACATATAGAGTGACAAGCTTAATCGCAATGTTGCTTTAGATTTCAATAACATAAGAAAAAAAAATGTTTCAATGCAGGCACATACAAATAACCTTCAGCTATTTTTCAGAAAACTATAAACTGACCAGTGATATACAGGGTGTTTATAAAGTCCCGGACCCATTTTGATGTTTAATAACTCATAAAATAATAAAGATATAAACAAACTTATGGCATTTATTGATGGAATAACTCATATATTTTCCTTTTCAGGTTTGAATATTTTTACTTTTGTATATATCGTCTGCGCGTGTGGTTAATTTCAGAGAATTTCCTTTTCCAGTCTAAATATCTGTACTTTTCTAAATATTGTCTGCTTATTAATTGCATTTTTCTCTCTTTTGTTTTTGGCAACTATTGCAAAGTTATGTTTACTTTTGATGTGTTTGTTCTATGTAGTACTTTTGTATGTGATGTTTTATTCGAGCGGATATTAAGGAGAATGCATACACCACAAGAGAAAGCACAGATTTTATGGTGGTTCATAGAAATGAAATCGATAGTGCAAGCACAGAGAAATTTCAGAAGAATTTACCAAAAAGATCCTCCATCCAAAAACAGCATCTTGCGGTGGAAAAAGAATTTTCTAGAAATTGGAAGTATCGAAGATAAGAAACGTTCCACACGTCCTTGCACAAGTGATTTTGATGTTGAGCGTGTCAGAGAGACATTTTTATACAATCCTAGAATATCTGTGAGATCAGCGGCAACAGAATTGGATATGCCAATTTCGACGGTGTACAAGGTTATTAAGAAAAAATTAAGACTGCATGCATACAAAGTTCAAATTGTTCAAGTTTTGGAACCGAACGATAGGCCTAGGAGGATGGCCTTTGCAACAGATATGCTAAGAAGGATAGAAGATGCTGCTGATTTTCTGAAGAGCATAATGTTCTCCGATGAAGCATCCTTTCATGTTTCTGGCATTGTTAATCGCCATAATGTGCGCAAATGGCTCAGTGGATGCCGACATGCTTGTCGCTACCTGGCGTGAAATTGACTATCGACTTGATATTCTCCGTGCGACGAAGGGGGCACACGTGGAAGTTCATTGACAAGGGTCATGAAACTTTTTGAGTCTATTTAACCATTTATGTTATTAATTTAAATCTATCTTTATTATTTTATGAGTTATTAAACATCAAAATGGGTCATGGACTTTATAAACACCCTGTATATTAAAAAAAACTCACTAATTATAATAAAAATTTAATTATTTTTATTTATTTAATAAAAGAAATAAGATTTGAAAACTAATTAACAAAAAATCGCAGAAACTTTTGGCCTAAGATTTATATGCTTCACCAACGAAATTTAAATATGACAATTCATTGCAATCTGGATTAATAAAACTATACAGCAAACTCTAGCCGAACGAAATGACTACGTTCAAGAATTGAAAGGTACTTCAGAAATATAATAAGATATAATGTTAATTTATACCCTTTTTCTTCCCAAACATGGAATGATATTTTTATCTTAAGATGTTGAAATACAGACAGCGAAAAGGATTTTACGTAATTGTTAAAAATATCTAAGAAGATCGTAACTTATTTCAAATGTTTTTAAAAATAAAATGAATATTTTTACGTTTTTAATTGAAATATAAAGAACAACGCGGATAAAGTTTTAGTTCCAGACTGTATGGAACATCCGAAATTTGCATGATATTGATTCAAGGAAATTTTCTTTATATTCAGATTATTAAAAAATAATGAAATATATTTAAGTGGTTTTTTGAAATTGTTCAAATATACTCAAATTTTGTGAAGAATAATTATTTATCCATCTCCAATCAAAGAATTTTAATCTATATACGGTATTTAGCATTTTTTGTAATATAAGTTATATATTTCCCAAATAATGAAATGCATTTATCTATTTCAATTCAACTCAAATCAGTAAAATGTATCATTTTTTTGCTATACACATACCTAGAAAGTTTCTTTTTTGAAATAACATGAATTTTGCAATCAAAATGCCTACTAAAAAGTTCAAAAATATACTGCCTTTCTTAGGATATCATTTGTACATTTCATTTAAAATTAGCATCCAGAATAAATTTCTTTCAGTTAATTTATTTAACATTGAATATTCCATTTCCTTAATTTTTTCAAAATGTGGGACATAAAGATTTTTTGAGTGCTTTTAGTTACTAAAAGCAAATATTTCTGTTCAAAAGGAAAGAATTTTGCTAATATACAGTGGCTTTACAAAACCTTCTTTTTTCTGAATATTAACATTAAAAAATAACTTTCTTAGCTGCAGACGATTTTTTGAATTTTAATTTAATATAAATATTTACCTGGTATAGTAATATAGTGATGCCAAATATTTACCTGATTGAGCTAATTATTTTTAAAATAAGGAAATAAATATTATGTCTAGATACACAAAAAGTCTAAAATTTTGGATCAAGAAATAAACTTTTATTCAAAATTTCCTTCACAAAAATAATATATTGTTTTAGAACAGATCTAGCCATACGAAAAATAATATTTATAATTCTTTAATATAAAAATGCGTTTATTATTCTATGAAAAAATTTTAGTTCTCTTTTTATAAATAATAATATTTATTATTTGAGTAGAAGTGCTCTGACTTTAAGACTCAAATAAATATATAACAAGTATAAGCAAATAGCATTTGTTGCAAACGATTTTTCATTTTTGTTTTAATTCATTAGCTGCCAGACGGTTTCCTATTTACACAGTTATTTTTAAATTTAGAATCAAATTCGTTTCAAATTTGCAAAAACATTCACGATTAAGTTAATTTCTGTATATGGAAATAAATATTTAGTCTAAATTTATATTTGATAAATCTTTCTTTTTTCGTTCCTGAGCGAAAGACCTGGTCGGATAGCTATAAATCCTGAACAATCTTTAATATGGAAGTATATTTACGATAATATGCAAAGATTTCAGCTCTCTTTCCACCTTAGTGAAATTTAATTTTGTCCCGAATTAGTCGCTTATGAGTTTTCGAAACTTTTACTACATCAAAGAAAGACATCAATTCCTTATGAATTTCGCTGAGTTTTAAAGAGAAGCCTTTATAAAAATAAATGCTCGGAGAAAAGTTTCGCGCTTTTGCATGCTTTTAAGAACTCTTTGCCGTCGAAATAAGCAATAAGTCAATACTTTTTCTAAGAGAAAATATGATAAATAACAACAAAAATGATAGAAGCGGACTTAAAATAAAATCTGCGAACTTCTCAAACAAACTTGTTTTGAAACTTTTCGACATCTCAGTCATGTGGTCTTATGACGAGTGTAATGTTTGTGGGGGATTTTGAAGTATTTAAAGGTAGATTCTTGGTTTTTGAAGAAAAAAAATACATATGAGAACTGCATTTCTCATTTCTGCTTTAGAAAAGGAACTGAAGTACCTTAATTCTCCAGAATCGCTGCTCGTGTATGAGAAATGGTTTATTTTTTCAGAAAACCTTTGGAAATCCGGGCAGAGAATTTCTGATGCTTTATTTATTATTATTTTTTGCCTTTTTTCCCTTCTTATTTCTTCTCTAAAAGTATCTTGCCTTTTCGTATTCCTTTGCCTCAGATATATTTTTTGCCCCCACTTCCCTCCTTTTTTTTATCTTCTCTCTATCGGCTTGCGTTTTGAAGTGGCGAAAATGCAAGAGAAGGCACTTGGAAAAAGATCGAAGTTTGAAGTCAATTTCTGGCTATATTGCTTCTGGTTCGATACTCTTTGGAAAATACTCTTAAGAAGTATGTATATAGGGGGGATGTCTATGAATTTGTAATGACTACTTTCAAGGTAGCATAGATGTAAAGCAATAAATCGAATAAAACATTGATTGAATGAATACAGCTGGCATGTAAGAATAAAATTTTGATGTTACTTTTTTTTTTAAATAATCATCTTTATTATAGAAAGAAATAAGGCATAAAATAGAATAAGCAGTAATAGATAAAGATTGCCGAAAAAAATTCCTAGATAAAAGAAGCAATAATAAAGTTATATCAATTATCACATTAGAAATAAAATAATAATGAAATTAAAAAAAAAGCGTTTAAAAATATCATCGCGTATTTTTGAAAAATCTTTCTTTTAGTAATTAAAAGAGTATAAAAAAGAATAATTTATTTCACCAAGAGATAAGTGAAATATCAGTTACAAAATTCCATCTTTACCATTATCAAACAAGTGAAATAAAAGATATTGAATAAAAGATAATGAATGATTGAATAAAAGATAATGAATGATAATAACTAAAGATATTGAAAGAGGAAATCTAATAGAATATTATTTAGAGAGAGATAATTTGTATAGAAACATTACTTGAAAATGTTTCATGTTGCCTAATAGGTATGATAAAAAATATAGTAAGATACTTTGAAAAATGCATAATTTATGTAATTACTAATCTCCGTAAATTATATTAGCAACTACCTTGAAAGAAACTGAACAATTCAAATTTCATTTCAAGAATTCCTTGTTATAAAGTCATTTATTTAAATAAAAAAAATTGTAATTAAATTAATCTTTCCTCTTAAAATAAATATAATTGATTTGAAATTTTAGAGAACTTCAAATCAATCAGGAACAGAATGGGTGAAGGAGATTTCCAAATTCTCTTCTCAATGATAATGCTAAGAATATGATTGAATAATTATATAATTGTTACTAAACACACACACACACACACACACACACACACACACACACACACACACACACACACACACACACACACACACACACACACACACACACACACACACACACACACACACACACACACACGCACGCACACACACACACACACGCGCGCACACGCACACATTTTTTCTTTAAAACAAATTTCGAATTCCTATGAATGTATATTCTTTCTTCTTGAAAAAAGCTGTATTTCTTTCTTTCTTGATTAAGAATTTATAGAAATATATCCATTCGAAACTGTATTGAAGGAGTATCATTTCCCTGTATTCGGGACTTCAAGAAGGGGACAACCAAACATTAAATTAAAAAAATGAAACCTAGAAAGGTTATTAAATGATTTTGCGTTTTTATTGGCAGTTAAACATCATTGATTGTGAAATAATCTAATATTTTTTTATTCGCTTTCAAAATTTATTTGTTAATCTGTAAATTTGGTTTTAACAAAATACTTAACGTCATTACTAAACGTAGTTCAGAACCATTATTTGGTTTTTAATAACAATAGCATTTTGCTAGCAAAATGAAAATATGAACTGAAAGTGAATTCCAAGGTTTTTAATAAAAGGTGTCTATAAAAATTATATAAAATAATGGTAGATTAAGCTTCTAAGAAATATTTATCAATGCATTCTCATGTAGTACATAGATATTTATATTTAGTGTATAGATGATCTTCAACTTTAAAATCCATTCTGTGTTTTGTAAGGCAAAAAAAAAAAAAAATCCCCACACATGACGCTGTAGTATATATAAATTTTGTATTTCATTACAGTTAAAGTTTTCATTACAGTTTCATTACAGTTACACTGTTTTCAGTAAGCTGAAAGAAAATATCTATAAATTACTGCTATTTTTTATTTTATTGTTATTTAATAAAATTATTTTTTTTTTCATCGAAGAACTTGTATAAGATTTGAAAAGTCTTAATATAAAGTTTTTAATTGTTTAAAAACTTTTTCTTGAAAATTTTATGAATAAAGATGACGAATATTCATAAATGCTTATGTCCATTATAAAAATTAATAATGAAGTAATATTCTTTAAATATTTATTAACACAAAATAAATAATTCTTCATTGAATCAAGATTGAACCAACTTGAATACGACAATATATTTTTTAATAATTTCATAAAGTATTTTTTGTTATTAAAAGCAAACTTAAAAATTTTAAAGTGATTATTAGTTTCAGATTTTTTTTATCAAGTTGCTTATTACAAATTGGGTCATATGAGACATTTCTGAATAAATGATATTGTTTTTTTGTGATTAAAAAATTATTATTTATACATCTTTAAAAGGAGTCCTAAAACAATATAAATATTTTAGAGATTTTCAGAGATTTTTTTTGAGACTCAAATCTTTAAATACATTATACTTAAAATAATCATTATTTTCATTTTAAAATATAGTTAGTATTTTTTTATAATTACATACATAATTCGTAGTTATTTTACATTTTTGAAAATACATACTTTTGAAAGATATATTTCAAACGTATAAAATAAAGGCCAAATAATGACTGCTGATGAACTAAAGCAATAAAAAGGAGCATTTCTCCCTCCAAAACATCATTTGAGAAAATTAAAATAAAATCTAGTCAGAAAACCAAACTTAAGACGAAAAATTACAGCTTACAGGATTCTTTTTCCTTTTTAAATTCACAGCCGTGCTCTCAATTAATAACTATTAAATTTATATTTTATCAGCACTAAAAAGGATCCGTTTTCTGCAACATTTAAAGCTCGGATTAACTCAGCTTGGAAGAGGAATCTATTTAATCACAACTTAGTGAGCGTTGCAGACATTTTAACAAGGAGTTAGAACTCTTATTTTCTCTTTTCTCTTCATTATGCCTTTCAAGAAACACAGCAGATAGGAAAACTCATTTAAAAGGGCTCCGTCGTGCTTGTTATAGAGGAAGAATGAGGAAAAAAGGACGAAGAATTATATCCTGAAATTTATCCTTAAAAAGACGTCAGATAATGATAATCTTTGCTCTTGTTAATTTAGTTTCAAATAAAGTTGTAACGAGTTTCCTGTTTACAGGACGCCATTTTGTTGCGAGTTTTTATTAAAATTGTTTGTTCATTATGGCATTTAGACGTAGCACAGTTTTTGATTTTGATTGCCGTTGGAAATATGGCGCTGTATAGAATTTCCAGTTATAGTTTGTCAAAATATTTAATTTGAGACTTTTTTTTTTGAAAATCTTTATATCGACATTTAAAATTACAGAAATTAGACTTTTCACCATAGAGAAAGCAAACTTTCTAGAATATTTCTAGTCCCATCGGTTCCTTTTTTTTGTCTGAGGAATGATATTTCAATAAACCATTTGCAGAAAATTGCCTAAAACTGTTTATAACTAATAAAATTAAGTGATTAAAAATTAGTGTAAGTAATAAATTAAACATAAATTTCTTTAAATGTTGGGTAAAATGTAAATTTTTATTTTAAAACAAAAATAATTAGCATATCAGTAAAAGGATATAACTTACTTATTTCAAATACTGAATTAAAAAACAAAGATTTATTTTCATTCTATTCATCATATATAAAGCTAAAAATCATTAAATAAAGAATCAAACTGACATAATACAGTAACGATTAAAAAAAAAAAATCCTAAACAAATATGAAATACTTATTTTCATTTTAGGATTTTGAAACAATGATATTTTAGAACACTTCATGGAATTACTTTCGAGAATAATATTTATGTGCATTTCCCAAATACCTGAGCTTCTGATTTAAAAATCCCAATAAGTTACGATTTAACAAAAACGAAATATTTTATTCTAATTTTTCTATTATATTGAAGCATAATAATGAAAAAAAATCTTTTGCAGTTTATATCTTTAACTACGATAAATACTTAACTTTGGTCTACAAACAAAAAGGTTTAAAAATATCCTGGTGCAAGCTGATTGAATGCTCCGAACGAAGAAATTACATTAGAATAATTTTTCTTTATAAAAACTAATATCCCAGAAATTGAAAAGAAACTGTTTTTGTTTTTTCTAGATAAAAATAAAAAATAAAATTTCCCCAACTGAAGAAAATTGAATTAAATACAATGAAATAACTCTAACATCGTTTGGTCTTCTGTAATTTAATCTTGTGTGAATATACAGTGAAATTTAACATTTTTCTTATTCTTAGTGATAACTTTTTATTCTTGAAAATAATAATAACCACAACCTTTTTGTTATTAGATGAAAAATTAGCCTACGTCTCTTGAGAAAAAAAATTCTGAAAGTTTTTGACTAAAGCTTTTTATTTACTCATGGTTGTGAGATGTTTATTTAATAACTAGCCGCCTTTGGCGACCAGCCGGTTCGCCAATCTTAATGCTCGTTAAAATTTTAATAATTAAATATTTTATGTAATTCCTACTTTAATAGCTTCTTCATCAAATATTTTAAAGCTTCAAATTTTGATAGTCATGTAATTCACTCATAATAATATAAAGTCCTTCAGCCATAACATAATATGTATCTCTCTAATTTTCTGTTAGTTCCGGTAGAATTTATGCTTAAAATTAAAATGGAAATGACAAAACTGCAATTAATATAATATTTTTTACTGAAACAAAGCATTTTTTTTAATAATATGATTACCGATAATAGAGTCACTGAGCGTTTAAACTTTATGGGCACTAAAGAATATCTTTCTTAAGTTATGTAATATCTCAAGAATTTGTCAACAAAATTTTATCAGATTCATCATGAACAGATCGATTCATTAATAATGTTTAATTTTAAATGCACCAAACTTTAAGAAAATAAAATGAATCGTTTAAAATAATCGGTCGAAAACAGGTTTAAAAAACTACTTTAAAAACGATGTACTTAAAACTATAAGCATATACAAAAAAATATATAACTAACATAAATACAATTTAATTACAAAAGCATGCAACTAACCTAAAAATAATTTAAATCATTGAAAACAGGTTAAAAAAATCTACTTAAAAAACGATGTACTTAAAACTATAAGCATATACAAAAATATATAACTAACATAAATACAATTTACTTACAAAAGCAGGCAACTAACCTAAAAATAATTTAAATCAACCATTGATAACGGTTGTCATGGCAACAATCAAAATGCGCATGCGTGAATTTTCTTCGCCAGCTCCGGTAACACAGATGCGTGAATTTTTCTACGCCAGTTGGGGTAACGCTATGCAGATTATACATTTTTAATTTCCTTTATTCTGTGTTATTTTAATTCAAAAGTACTTCAGAATGAATCTGAAACATGGATTAATTAACAATGTTTAATTTTAAATGCATAAAACATTAAGAAAATAAACAGAATCGTTTGAAATAATCCGCCGAAAAATGTTAACCCTAGCCTCATTTCTGTTGGGAGAAAAAAAAATTGAAGTTGGCGGTGGGAAAAATAGAAGATTTTTTTGGCGGAAAAGTTGGCGGTGGGGAAAATGGAAGATTTTTTTGGCGGGAAAGTTAGTTTTTAATTAATAATTAAAATTCTAATTAAAATTTCAAAAAAAGGGACACCAGGTGCACATTCCCGACCTCTAAGGTATACATGTACCAAATTTGATAGCTGTATGTCAAATGACCTTGCCTGTAGAGCGCCAACACACACACACACACACACACACACACACACACACACACACACACACACACACACACACACACACACACACACACACACACACACACACACACACACACACACACACACACATTGAGCTTTATTATAAGTATAGATAAATGAAATTGAAGTTAAGTTTATCGAGTATTCCCCATTAGGAATTTTCTGAACTCTGGAAGAAGAATAAATAATTTTTTCTTAGAATTTTATAAACAGAATAAAACATTAAAATTTTATAATCTAATGAAATGAAGGAAGGTATTTTATTAAATCAAATTTTATTAAAAGGGCAAGTACTGTTTGATTTTTGACATTATTAAAGAGAATATTATCGAAAAGTAATGGTGATGATAGGATAGTCTATTTAAATAGCTATAAATGAGACTGTTTTTGAAATCTGTTTATATTAATAAGTTTGTAAGGTTGTGGCGATGAAATTTATTTAAACGTTTCTTTTGAAGCAGGGTATTTATATTTAGCTTGTTTAACTATACAGTTGGAAAATGTATAAAGAACAGTCCAGCTATATTTTGTTTTAATTCACCAATTCTTTAAAAAAATAACTGAGCTCATGTTTTGTTTATCATATTTTTTTAGATAAACGTTTATTAACCCTTTAAAGGGCCATTTTTTTTCTAGTCATATTATGTTAAAATATTTTTAGGCTTGAAATTAGAATAAGAAAAGGAATTCATTTAGCTTATTAGATAAATTTAATTTGATTCATTAATTAATTTGGTTAATTAATAATTAAGTAACAAATCAAGACGCATCATTTTGTGTGAGATAAAGAACTGAAGCATCTAAGTTTCTGACTTACTAAAAAAATTTGTCAGAACTTATGACAACCTACATAATTTCATACAAAGATTTTGGTGGGAAGCATACTTCCGACGGCCCTAGAAAGGGTTAATATATGGAATGAAAATGAAAGAATTTACAGAATTTACAGCTAATGAAAGTATAAAGAAGCCACAAAACTTCATTGCAAGTATTTTTAATGAATTTCAACACTTACAATTATATTAATTCATAATTTTTTTCGGTACAATAAATATAAAACATACATTTTATAGTTAAAAAAATAATTTTCGAATGTTCTCGCTATTTTTTTTATTTCAATCGTAAGATGTTAAAAAATTCTGTTTCTTGGACATTCATCTTTCAGTATTATTTTTGAACTTTTCAATAAATGTACACATTGTAGATAATTCAATTATCATCTTGTATACGAACACAACATAATCATTGAGTGTTACGACATATGTAGAGATTTGTAGATTTGAGTTCAAAAGAAAATACTTTTGGGATTATGTCTATCTGTAAAAACAATCCCTCAAAGACGCAACAGTTGAAATTTGGCATGCGTCCAGTAATAAAAACTGCAGATTTCTATCAATTTTTATTTCTTTCAGTGGAAGTTTTTTTTCCCATTCTATGTGTATTTGAACATGATAACTTATAAATAAAATAATACAGATAAAAATGAAAACTGATATATGGTTTTGTCATTAAAATTATAAATATATTTTCTCTCCAACTCATCTGAAGATGATTTAATTTTGACCTAAGTTTACCAAAATCTACTATTTCCTCCTTTTATTTAGGAATATCGTAATATATATAAATTACGTGTTACGTTGTTTGTCCGCGATGGACTCCTAAACTACTTAACCGATTTTAATCAAATTTGCACTCCGTGTGCAGTTTGATCTAACTTAAAAGATAGGATAGCCCTTTTTTTGAATTTTTAATTAGAATTTTAATTATTAATTAAAAACTAACTTTCCCGCCAAAAAAAGCTCACCCACCGCCAAATGAGTACTGCTTCAGGTTTTTTCCCAACAGTCATGAGGCTAGGCTTAAGATTTTTCGGCTGATTATTTGAAACGATTCTATTTATTTTCTTAATGTTTGATGCATTTAAAATTAAACATTGTTAATTAATCGATCTTTCAGATTCATTCTTAAGTACTTTTGAATTAAAAGAAAACAGAATAAAGGAAATTAAAAATTTCTAATCTGCATAGCGTTACCCCAACTGGCGTAGAAAAACTCACGCAGTTGCGTTACCATAACTGGCGTTGAAAATTCACGCATGCGCATTGTGTTCTGATTGTTGACAACGGATTTTCAACGGATTCGGAATTGATTTAAATTATTTTTAGGTTAGTTGTGTGCTTTTGTAATTTAATTGTATTTATGTTAGTTATATATATTTTGTATACACTTTTTAGTTTTTTTAAACCTGTTTTCAACCGATTATTTTAAACGATTCGTTTTATTTTCTTAGTGTTTGATGCATTTAAAATTAAACATTGTTAATGAATCGATCTGGTCATAATGAATCTGAGAATATTTAGTTGACAAATTCTTGAAATATTACATAAATTAGGAAAGATATTCTTTAGTGCCCATAAAGTTTAAACGCTCAGTGACTGTTTTCAGTAATCATATTACAAAAAAATACTTTGTTTCAGTAAAAAATATTATTATATTAATTGTAGATTAATCCTTTCCACTTTAATTTACAGTATAAATTCTACGGGAACTAACAGAAAATTAAAGAGATACATATTACATTATTACTGAAGGCTTTTATAATATTATGAGAGAATTATATGACTATCCAAATTTGAAGTTTGAAAATATTTTGATGAAAAAGCTATTAAAGTAGGAATTGCATAAAATATTTAATTATTATAATTTTAACGAACATTAAGATTGGCGAACCGGCTGGTCGCCAAAGGCGGCTAGTATTTCATAAAATATTTTGACTTATTTTTTATTAATGTACTAAAAATTAGAAATTTAAAATTTTTTAAAATTACCATTTACTTTTTGGTCTTTAATTCACAAAACATTATTAAAAAAAGTTACGGTACCTGAAGTATTTACATTCGTTAAATTAATTACAAAATGACGCTAATTCTTTAGAACTAAAATTTATCTAAATGATTCGATTAACAGATAATTATATTCAAAAAATTTAAATAGATTATAAAAACACGAAAGTGTATGAATTTTAAAAATTTTAAAGCACATGAAAGTGAAAAATTGATTGCAGCATTTCACGTTGTCAGCAAAGATGAAACAAATGAAGCAAAATAATAAAAGTATAAAATTAATTAGAATGAATTTCAGAATTCCCGATTTTTAAATTTATACACACCACAGTATTAATGAGCAAGTAATTTCATCGAATTGACTTAATATCAATAATTAATTATAGGTATAATATAAATTGTTAATAATATTTTATTTTGAAGTGAAATTTCAACGTAATAGCTTCATTTCTTAAATTGTAAAAATTGAAAAAAAAAAAAAAAACCCACCTACTAAAAAGTCTATTTGCGAATGAGATTTGAAATACATTCTTGGAGATTTCTTTTAAAAAAGGTTATATTTGTAAGTACCTGGATGTAAATCTGCACAAGTGGAAGTTTTATTAGGTGATTCCACAACAAAGCTCTTGCTGTTTCAGAAAATTCTTTGTAATTTAAAAGAGTACCTAAGTAATCCTTATTTATAAATCTTATGTAAGCAGTAGCGGTAAATTTTAATAAAACAGTGCTATTACTTTTTCTATTGTTTTAATGCGTGGAAAGATTTCGAAGAACCAGAAAATTTCGGCTCCTTTAAACAAATAGAATGGCCAATACTGTTAATATATTCCATAGAAAACAGAACCAGATTATCTTAAATCTAAGAAAATACATCTAAGTAATTGCTTTCTTTATGTGAAAACAATCACACACCGAAAAACTATATTTGGAATTCTTCTATGTAAAAAAAATCTACATTAATATAATTCTTTTCCATCCCTTTTTTATACACGTTTTTCACAAAATTTCCTTTTTTTACTTTCTTTTATATTAGGTTTAGAAAAAGTATTGTAATCAAATTTGAGATTTTGATAAATTTCCGCGTTTTAGACTTCCCTGAGTTTGTGGTGAAAGCTTATAAGCCCGTTACCAGCTATGCTATAAGAGCAATTGCTTTTGTATTGTGGTCGTGTTACTGGGCTGCGAACCACAATGTCCCAGGTTCTATCCTCACTCGTCCGTCACAAGTTCAAAAAGACATATTTTTGACATTACGTGTGGTTGTTTGTTACGCCAGATAATTCAAAAACGCTTTGAGCCAGACGTTTTTCCGTGATATCTTCCGAAAAGGCCACAAAACACACAAATATTTTCTTTTATACTGCTTTAAAATTAAAAAAAATTGTCAATATATCGATACCAATTTAAATGCCACGTGCATTTTTACTGCCTTTTAAATTTTTTAGAAATAGTGTTTTTTTACTTCATTTCCAACACTAGATTACTTTGTTCCCTGCAGTTAAAATGTTTTCATCCTTAATCAGCTGTCTGATTTTCTTCTGCTGTTGATATTACAGAAAAAAAATTTTGTTTAATATTTATGTAGTTTACGAGACGTTCAAAAAAGTGAAATACAGCGGAATTTAGAAGATTGATAAACCAGCCATTTTTGTTATTAATAGCTCCCACGATGTTATGGAACCTGTTTCCATTAGAAAGGTTCATTGACATATTAAATAGAAAAATATGATAAATTTAAATAATAGAATTAAAATAACACGACGTTAATGTCAAACAATTTGGAGGTATCATGGACATGAAGTTATATCCAAACAATTTATTTGAAAGCTAACATAAACAATATCACCAGTCACAGGATAACACTACTTTAAAATAATTTTATCAAATATCGAAATTTGAATTTATTTTCATCTCATGTATTTTAAATGTGTGAAATGTTTTTTTTAGCAAAATAATGATTATTTGTAATTCATTACTATTCAGTTTCATATTTCAAAACGCCTTACACATTTGTTGAATTTACTTTTTGTCGATCATCTTCTGCTTGTTGGTGTGATTAGTTTACAATGGATGGTATTTCTGTTAAGTAAAGAAATGATTTCTGCTTTCATTGACTGGAAAAGTTATTTTTATTTGAATATTGAATAAAAATACAACGATGGTAGTAGGGATCTTCTTTATATCCCATTAAAAATGCCAGATGAATCGCAAAGAATCACTTCCACGATATGTTTTTGCATACTTGCTAATAAAGGTGTTATTCCAACTCCCTGTTTTATAAATTTGTGGATTTTAATCAATACCATGAATGCCATGAGTGCTCACATTTTTATTTTCATACAAATTTAAGAAATCGTGTTACACATTTTGGACATCATTTATTGGCCAATGGAAACTAAAATTAGTGCAAAACTATAATTATACATTCACCTATTTATGATTCTTATTTAAAATACAGATTTTCGATTTTATGTTGTATAAATTTGTGAATTTTAATCAATACTGTGAATGCCACGAGTGTTCACATTCTAATTTTCATATAAATTTAAGAAATCGTATTATACATTTTTGGCGTCCTTTTATTTGCCAATTGAAACTAAAATTAGTGCAAAATTACAATTACTACATTCACCTGTTTATGATTCTTATTTAAACTCCAGATTTTCTACAAATGCATTCTTTTATGTGAACTAACAAAAGCGTTCTTTTTTTGCTTAATTAACACTTTATTTAAATACCATTTATTAAATATGACCACAGGAAATTGGGGATCAAATAAAAAACTTTCACATTTCATATAAAATTGATTTTTTTTTAAATTTCATAAATACCATAACACAATTTTTTTTTATCTTATTTGATATGGTTTTTAAATTATTTGTCTGCAGTCGATGGATACAAAAATAAAGACGTGCTAATGGTAATAGCTCCCACTCTTTCTCTCTAATGAAGTAATGAAGTACTATATTACTTCATACAACCATTATAAAGTAATATAGTACATGTCTCCAATCGGTGGTTGTAAAATAAAGACATGCTGATGGTAATAGCTCTCACTCTTTCTATCTATCTATTTATATTTATACAACCATTATAAAGTAATTAAAGTAATTATAGTACATGTCTCCAATCGGTGGTTGAAAAATTAAAGATGTGCTAATGGTAATAACTCTTACTCTTTCTATCTGTCTATCTATTTTTATACAACCATTATAAAGTAATTATAGTACGTGTCTCCGATTGACGGTTGCGAAAATAAAGACGTGCTAATGGTAATAGCTCTCACTCTTTTTATCTGTCTATTTATCTTTATAAAACCATTATAAATTAATTATATTACATGTTTCCAATCGGTGGTTTAAAAAAAAAAAAGACGTGCTAATGGTAATAGCTCTTACTCTTTCTATCTGTCTATCTATTTTCATACAACCATTATAAAGTAATTATAGTACATGTCTCCAATCGGTGGTTGAAAAACTAAAGACGTGCTAATGGTAATAGCTCTTACTCTTTCTATCTGTCTATCTATTTTCATACAACCATTATAAAGTAATTATAGTACATGTCTCCAATCGGTGGTTGAAAAACTAAAGACGTGCTAATGGTAATAGCTCTTACTCTTTCTATCTGTCTATCTATTTTCATACAACCATTATAAAGTAATTATAGTACATGTCTCCAATCGGTGGTTGAAAAACTAAAGACGTGCTAATGGTAATAGCTCTTACTCTTTCTATCTGTCTATCTATTTTCATACAACCATTATAAAGTAATTATAGTACATGTCTCCAATCGGTGGTTGAAAAACTAAAGACGTGCTAATGGTAATAGCTCTTACTCTTTCTATCTGTCTATCTATTTTCATACAACCATTATAAAGTAATTATAGTACATGTCTCCAATCGGTGGTTGAAAAACTAAAGACGTGCTAATGGTAATAGCTCTTACTCTTTCTATCTGTCTTTATACAGCCAATATAAAGTAATTATAGTACGTGTCTCCAATTGACGGTTGCGAAAATAAAGACGTGCTGATGGTAATAGCTCTCACTCTTTCTATCTGTCTATCTATCTATCTTTATACAACCATTATAAAGCAAGATTAACCTTTCAGACATTTATTTTTTGCAAAAATTCTTTCTGGATTATTAAAAAGTAAAAGAATATAGGCTTTTCACTGATCCCAAACCTCTTGGCATAATTTGACATTCTTTATTAATCATGAATAAAACACAAACGTTACATTTTGAAATTTGAGGAAATTCAAATAAATCATACGTTGACTTACTTTATTCCAGAAAAAGTGATCGGATAAAACATAACCGTAAAATCTAGCGCACATCGCTCGTAAAATGAATGCAAATTTTTCTACCCCAAAAAACAGTTTCCTTTACCTCCCTCTCAAAAAGTCTTTAACAAAAACTTAAACATGATTTCTAAAAGAAATGGCTCGATGAAAAATCGTGTTTGATACTGAATATCAGAATTTATTTGCATTCGAATCCGACAGACGATTCACGAATGTATCGTTCACCTGCGCCCTCATTCCGGAACTGTGTATACACAGTTCAGCTATCACCATCTCATGAATGCGAAGTAGTTTGAAAGATGTTTGAATATCTATCTCTTTTTCTCGCCATACTTTCATTCATTTTATGCACGGAGGGAAAAGCTCTGCATTTCTTTGGGGGAAGAAAATCTCACCGTGTTTTTCGGTAGGCACACGTTTCACAGATAATGATTTTTATAAGTTCCTGTCAGATGAATTTTTCTTTATCGATGCAAGAGATGAGAAATTGATGCGCGAATGCTTTATTTTTAAAATTGTGTTCTCACTGTTTTTGAAAAGCGTCTTTTCTTATCGGAAAATTGATACTTCTTACGAAGCATTTGATGAAACGCGTGGATTCATCAGAAAGAACTATTTATTTAAAATTAAAATTATTTTATATACATATTTCTTTTTTATTTTAATGTAATATTTTATATTTATTAAAATTTTTATTTAATAATAGAGATTATTTCAATATTCATTTAATTATAGAGACTATTTAAATATTTATTGAATTATAGACATTAATTCAATAGATATTTAAATTATTCAATTATAATTTTAATATTTATTTAATAATAGAGATTACCTTAATATTTAATTAAATATTTACTTAATAATAGAGATTATTTCAATATTTTTTAATATTTAAGTAAATATGTATTTAATAAAACAGAATTATTTTAATATTTATATAATAATAGAGATTACTTTATTTAAATATTTACTAAATAAGAGAGATTATTTTAAAATTTATTAATATTTATTTAATTATAGAGATTCTTTTAATATTTATTAATATTTATGTAAATATTTATTCCATAATAGAGATTATTTTGCTATTTATTCAATGATACAGATTATTTTAATAATTATTTAAATATTTACTTAATAATAGAGATTATTTTAATATTTATTAAATAATACAGACTATTTTAATATTTATTAAATAATACAGACTATTTTAATGTTTATTTAATACTAGAAAATATTTTAATATGTATTTAAATATTTAATTAATAAAAGAGATTATTTTCATATTTATTAATATTTATGTAAATATTTATTTAATAGTACACGTAATATTAATATTTATTTAAAAATACTGATTTTTTTAATATTTATTTAATAATAGAGATTATTTTAATATTTATTTAATAATAGAGATTATTTTAATATTTATTTAATAATAGAGATTATTTTAATATTTATTTAAATATTTACTTAATAATAGAGATTTTTTTTAATATTTATATTATATTTATGAAAATTATTATATTTATGAAAATATTTATTTAATAATGCAGATTCTTTTAATATGCATTTTATAATAGAGATTATTTTAATATTTGTTACTATTTATGTAAATAAATATTTAATAATAAAAATGATTTTAATATTTATTTAATTATAAAGATTATTTTAACATTTATTTAATAATAGAGGTTATTTTAATATTTATTAATATTTATGTTCATAACATCCTTGATTCTTAATTTTCAAAATTTAATTTTTCGGAAAATATATACTATTCATGTGATTACCATCTCAACTATTTTAATCTTTTTTAAAATTCTTATTTTTTCAAACTTAAAAAGCAAATATTTTTCCCAAAGGAGTTTCATATTCTGCTTGTATCTACATGCCGAAAAACTAAATTAATATATACCGCGAAAAATGGTAAAGCATACAAACCAAAAAGAAAAATTAGAATTTTATAAAAATCTAATAATTCATGAATTGAAAGTAAAAGTTTTGGTTTGGTTTTCCAAAAGAATAACCAAACGATATTTATTCAGTAGGAGTATAAAATAAACGTGCAATAAAGGCAGAGAGTTTGTCTAAACATTTTTTTTTAAAGAGATAGTGAAACTAAACTCTAAGTGAATATTCTTTATTTTTGAAAAGAAAAAAAAAAACAATCTTGTTATATTTGTTATTGAGTGAAAAATTACTTTAAATATTAGTAGAAGTTTTTTGGAATTTATTCAACAGCTTTTTATTCATGTACAGAAATCTTATTTCTGAAAAGTGAATATGAGTTTTAACTTTATTAAGTTTAAAAAAAGCAGAATATTTTGAATTGTGAAAGAAAGTTTTAGTACACATTTTGTGAATATATTTTATATCTGAAATACATAAATAGAGTGAATATAAATTTACGTTTATAATTTAATGAAGTTATTTAAAAAAAACTCTTTTATTCGGAAATTTGATTAATGTAAGAAACTGAAATATTTGAATTAACTCTTTCCCTATTGATCCACCCAAAATGGTTCTGCAACTCATATACTGGCTACCCGATTTTTGTCTCATATAGAAGATGTAAAACGAGTTATCATGAAATATGTCCTATTTTTACATGTTACACCTCTAATTTGAAACAGAAACTGGCGAGCTAGTTTAGAATTAAGACAGGCCGAGCTGGAATAGAGTGAAAGAGTTAAGGTGTACGTACACACTTGAAGATTTTTTTAAAAATTTTATCTTTAAAAATCCAGTTTTTTTACAGTAGGTTATTAATATATGTTTAAACTCATTTCAGTAAGAAAAAACCATATTACACTCATTATTAATTAATTAAATAATATTTAATGAGCTAATTAGCCTATTTTTTGAAACATGATATCTTAAATTGTAATTTGTACAGACACACAATTCTAGTTGGAAATGATGCCTAATATTAGTCTTCATATTGTCTGCCTCAAACAAGTTATAAAAATGTATAGTTTGTTTTTAAACAATTTTTTCATCAACGATGAATAGAAAAAGCGAGATTTTTTCTGTAATTTTAACTTTTAAACAGCTATTAAAAATTTATTTCTATAAATACTATAACTTTGATTGAGGCACAAAACATTTGCTATTTCATACAGATTATTTTAATACGTAAATAATTGTATTTGGTTAATTACTTGTTGAGTTATGATTGTTTGAATAAAGCAACATAGTGGGAAAATATCATTCTTCATAAAATGAGTTTAAAAAATACCGTAACTAGAGATTTTAATGAAAGCACCTCAAGAAAAATAATTATATTTCGAATATTGACAACATCTTGGTATCGTTTGAAAGCTAAAGGATCAGAGAACATTATTAAGCAATAAAACATTATTCGATATACTGAACGATTTTCGAAGTTTCAAGTGTGTACATACAACTTAAGAGATTTCCAAAGCTAATGAAAAAAATTCTTAGAAAAAGCTGCTTATGATGGTAACGTTAGATAATTTAAAAACCATGTATTTTATTATTTTAAATGGATTTTTTTGTCTTACAGATGTTTCCATGGATTACTGGAATGACAATTATTCACTTCCACATTTGTTGCATTATGTGTGGTGTGTTAATAATGCCTCCAGGACTCAGGTCTTGAGTGTGGTTTCATAATTTCCATCCTCTCAACTTTCCATTGTAATCTTTGTTCTTGTTGATGCTTACTGTAACTTTTTGAGTTTGTTGGTCCATTAACAGAACACCCAGTCTATTAATGGGTGAATCTCTCTCCCCTGGTTCGTGTTTCTACATTTATAATTATACTCTTACATTTTAACAAATGTGTTTTTAAATCAATTATATTTTTACCATTTGATTGGTGCAGTATAGCCAAATAATGCTTTTGCGCCATTAAATCTCATATAATAACAACAACAACCCTCACCTTTGGAGGTCATCTCAGGTATGGGGACGAGGAGCTTCCAGTATTGTGGTTGGTTCTCATCACTATGGAGGTACCAAAATATTATGGGGGTTACAATCACCTACTGATGATAAGACTCACTTACGTCGGGAGGGGTTGTATGCCGCAAGAGCCGGCCATTAGGAATCAACAATAGTTCCCAACTATGCTGTCGTGGCATCTGGCCATTTAGATTTATCCGTGGAGCTCAGGGGGGAGGGTGTCGGTCGAACTTACAGTACCCTCCCGAATATTCGGCTTAATGTGACGGAAAGACAGGTCGGATATGCCGGATTTCTAGGAACTCATTTCTTTGTTCACCAATACCAAACGACAAAATTTTTATGCCAAAACCCACTGTTATTATACGTATTTTCTCACTTTTTATTGAGTACTAAACCCTCAGTTTATCTCAAGCCATATACAATGTGGTTTTTTTAAACTTTTATTCCACTTACGCTAACTTGGACAACACGCCACTTTTCAATTTCTGTCCGATTTTTTACCAATCCCCTAATGTACTTTTCACAACTCCTAATACCGAAGTTATATTTGTTGCTGTTACACAAGAGTCTAGTCGCTGTAAAGAGCGTGATTTCTCCTCCATAGTCACTACAACATTTTTTGCTTATCACCAATCGAAATCCTCACTGCGATACGCTTAAAAACATTAAGCATACTCCAAAAACAATTTATGAATACTGTACGTATTGTGTACTTACAATCAGGGGCAGCCGGAAAGAACACTGGTGTGTAAAGTCCGTTGTAAGGTCAATGTGTAAGGTCCGTTACACATTGACGAAACAATGAACAACGAACAGAAGGCTGCTCTTTTCCTGTCACAACTTGTATTTTGCACACTACACATAGGTTTTTAGTTTTAGTTATATTAACGTCCCGTTTGAAGCAACACTAGGGCTATTATGGGACGGACCTCGTAATTTTGAACCGCGGTCAGATGACGAGGACGACACCTGAGCTGGCACCCCCCTCTCCACACCACACCACACCAGCGGGAGGACGTTTGGTCAGGACGGATTTAACGTGCAACTGACCCCCTTACACGACGGTTCTTCGGTGGAAGCGGGTCTCGAACCTGAAACCCTCCGGTTCCGAAGCCGAGACCTTACCACCAGGCCACCGCGGCCTTTACTACACATAGGAGGATTCGATGTTCGCTTCCAATGCATTGGCAATGTTGTCAATGCAACACCTTGCCTTCCTCATTTAATTATGATAAAAGAAAGCTAGACTGGATTATACGGAATCTGGATAGTCGCGAACCGGATATTCGGGAGTGTACTGTATTTTATTTATAAACATAGTCTTATCCCGAATTGAATTTCCAATATCGTGTCCTCTCCTGGCAAGACAAAAATAAATACTTGAATCTCACTGGAAAAGTTTCGTTTTAAAATTTTCTCGAAAAATCTAAAATGACACTAAATGGATTTTCAGAACACTCATCCTCTTTGTGAAAGTAATGCATTTTCCTTCCAAGCGAAAGTAATAAATTATTCAAAATACAAAACAAAACGTATAGACGGCATTAAAACACAAGAGATGTAATGCAATATTTCGAGAGTGCCTTAATGACGAAAAGCATTGAGAATTTTGAAGCGCA
Source organism: Argiope bruennichi (assembly GCF_947563725.1). Classification (NCBI taxonomy): domain Eukaryota; kingdom Metazoa; phylum Arthropoda; class Arachnida; order Araneae; family Araneidae; genus Argiope; species Argiope bruennichi. The sequence goes on along the minus strand of NC_079159.1, from coordinate 26,880,647 downwards.
TTTAGAGAAGTAAAATAAGCCTTTGAAGTGACTTTTGCTTCTAAAGTTCGCTAAAATATATCTTGAGTCTTAATCTTTTTCTAAAATTCCATGAAGCACAATAAAGGACTTTCATTATAGGCTCATTAGTTCAAAATCGGAAGTACTGCAATATCTTTATTTCTCAAAAGTTTGATATTTACCCATCTTAAAAAGCTCATTTGGTATCTTAACATTCTGATATCTTTATCTTTATCTTTATTATCGTATAATTAATAAAAGAAATAAAAATAATTTATAGTTTATAATTATGAAAATGAAGGATTTTAAACAAGCCAAGTAAAAGAGCACATTTTGTATTTTTATAAATAATATGCTTTAATTTGCAAAAGTTTCTTTCAATATATTAAAGTTTTATTAAGATAAACAAAAGACTAGTCTCCGGCGACCCATTCACTATATTAATGGTGGCAATTTAACCATGTCAACCAGTTTGATTTTTAAACTATACTTCATCATTAAAACACAGACTATTCTGATTAATTATCTATTTTTATAAACTTCAAAATTAAATGACGAATAGAATTAGCGAAATTGCTCTAGTTCTTGAGATTGTGGACTCTGCCTATTTATTTCTCTTTAAAAAGGAGAATGCTGGATGCCAGAAAACCATTAATGACATTTTTAAGAGCTATTATCTTTCATACGAAATAAAAATTGGCTTAATTGGTACAGTTTTGAACCTGGGGGGGGACTTCGTTGTCGCTTTATTCCCATACAGAAAGTGTAGTGAAGTAGTATTTGTTCGATTATTTTTTAAAATGAGGATGATGGGTGCCAGACGACCACTGATGACGTATTTAGGAGCCATGAGCTTTCATATGAAATAAAAAGTGGCTTAATCGATGCATTGCGTGGAGTGGGGGAATTTCTTGTTGCTTTATTCTCATACAGAATGTGCAGTGATGTAATATTTGCTAAATTATTATTAAAAATGTGGATGGTGTGTGTCAGAGGACCATTCTTGAGGCCTTATTTAAGGGTCATATACTTTCGTGTGAAGCAAAAATTGACTTAACTCTTTCTAGGGCCGCGGGAAGTATGCTTCCCACCAAAATCTTTGTATGAAATTATGTAGATCGGCATAAGTTCTGACAAACTTTTTTTAGAAAGACAGAAACTTAGATGCTTCAGTTCTTTATCTCACACAAAATTATGTGTCTTGATTTGTTACTTAATTATTAATTAACCAAATTAATTAATTAATCAAATTAAATTTATCTAATAATCTAAATGAATCCCTTTTCTTATTCTAATTTCAAGTCTAAAAATAGTTTAACATAATATGTCTAGAAAAAAATGGCCCTCTAAAGGATTAATATGTATAGTGCTTTGAATTGGGAAAATCTGACATATTTTTTTTCATCGAAAATGTACAGTTAAGTAATGTTTCTCCAATTTCTCTCGCAAATGAAGAGCAGTTGGGCTGAGGCTGTCATTGATGGTTAGATCATAGGCTATGATCTTTTATATAAAAGAAAAAAAACATTAAACCAGTTGCTGGACTGCGTTTTGGTTCCCATAATTATAAAGTTCCAGTAAAGAGAAATAAATTTAGAAAAAGAGAAAAGAATAAATTGAAAATTATTATAATTTACGACCTTTGTAATGCAAACAAAGAGGGAAGTTTGACTGCATTTTTATTTATATACATGATGATTACAATTAGAGAATAAGTATTAAGATGAATTTTTAAGTGTCAATTGCCATGGAAGTACTGGGACAAACGAAATACTATTTTGCATACTATTTAAGGAACAAGAAGTTGATGTCTGAAAAGAAAAAAAAATGTAGGATTTTCCATAGAGATTTATCATAAAGTAATAAAAAGTATTATTATCCTTTAAATTTTAATGGTCTTTCTCAAAGTATTCTCTAATACACACACACACACACACACACACACACACACACACATATATATATATATATATATATATATATATATATAATTAGAGTACAATGCATTTATCCTATTTTAAAAACAATCTTCAATTTCATACTGGAAGCCATATTTTGGCAAGAACTTCAAAATCACATTAACCGCAACTTCTGATGAGGATAAACGCTCAAACAGGAGGTGTTTCTTTAAATTCGGAAAAGAAAAAATAGTAATGGTTGTAAGGAGAATGTGAAATAGAATGGATGCGTTCGTTTTTAAAAGATGAAGAAGTGCCGTTCCGAAAACTTCAATACGTGTCATGTGAAATATTTCTCTGAGAAACGAATGAGAGACACCTAATGAAATGTTAAGTCTTTTTGACAGATCTCTTAAAGTGATTCGAAGATCTTACCTCAGTATCATAGCAGCTGTTTTGAGGTTTATTTCTATTAGAGCAATCACTGGTGTATCGAGCCCACCTTATTTTGAAATCAATTGTTTTTCATCTCTAAAGATTTTAAATATCTAACAGTGCTTTAGGGAATGAAATGCTCTCCAAATGCTTCCTGTAGTATCAGATAGTCTTCAAGTGAGGCCTTTTATCAAAGTTACAGCAGTGACCTCATAACCATGAAACATTCGCCAACAATCAGTAGTGCGCCGAGCCCACTTTCTTTTGAAATCGATTGTTTTCCATCTCTAAAGATTTTAAACATCTGACAGTGCTTTAGGGAATGAAATACTCTCCGAAAGCTTGCTGTAGTATCAGATAGTCTTCAAGTGAGGCCTTTTACCTTAAGACAAAAAAGAAACTTCAATCTGTTTGTGATGCGCCATGTCCATTTCTGGCGTAAGTAAAAGCTAATATCAAAGTTACAGCCGTGACGTCATAACCATGAAACATTTGCCAACATTCTTCATTTCTCCACCTAATATGTAATATCAATTTAATTTTTTTTAATTACCTTTACAAAATATGAACATTTTTGTGCAATATTCTTACTATAGTCATATTCTTATTACTAAGAGTAAAAATGTCGCTGCTTTTGGGAAGTGGAAGAAGCACAGATGCCGTTGCATTTTATTGAATTATTTAATGAGAAATTTAATTTTTACATTAAAGCATTGAATCAAGATATTACTTTCGAATTTTCGTTCAAAACACAGCATCACTTAAATAATATATTTAAATAAAAATTTTGCATAAAATAATTAAATTTAGATTAAAGGAACAAAAAGGGTGCAAAAATGGAGCACGATGTTCATTTTAAACTGAAAAAACATAACTATTCTTGAATCGTTGTTTTAATCTTCATTTACATTTAAATATCTAATTAATTTACATTTCGATATGAGATATAATGTGATAGGTAATGATACATGTAATAGGATCCTAGATTTAAATTATACTTGATAACTCTCGTCTTTCATTTTAGGCCTATTTTTAGACTTCATTTATCTCGGATGAAAATACATTTGCTTTATCTAATGTTTTATCTTGGATGTTATTCAGTTATGCTGTTTTTTCTCATTAACAAACTAATTTATCATAATTTCATAATTATTGTTGAAGATTAGGGTGCATAGAACATTATTTCGAGCGTTTTTCCTTTGTCTTGTTTTCAATTAATAGTTAGATAACAAAAATTAGCCCAATTTGGTCATTAAGTATCATTATATAACAATGAAAAGTAATGCAAAATGACGCCGTAATGAGCCATTAAATGTTTTCAAAGGGAAAAATAAAAGATAAATAATCCTAAAAATTATTTTAGGTCAAACTGTTGAACATTGTTAAAGCATTCTTTTTACAAACTTCTTTTACAATTCTACCGGATTCAATAATTTGTATCGTTCTGAATCTTGAATATTTTAAGTAAGTGGAAATTTTCATAAATATTAAAATTCGAATTGAATCAAAAAAGAATTTTGTCAGCAATTTTTTAAAGCACTGAAAGAAATCTTTTTAATGACTTTCGTACATCCCTATCCAATGCTGTTCAGTTCTGTTATGTTTGAAGGAAAAGATCTTTCAATTTCCTATATTTGAACATTAATGAAAGCTGAATTAAAATTTGAGGTAAAAAACAACGTTAATTCACTGCAATTACATTTCAGCATGCTTTTAAAAGAAATATAATTACCAAAACCTTGAAATTTGGAACTTGGATTATAGAAATCGTTCGTAGTTTGAATTTGATTTAAAACAAAATTATTTTTAATCGGCTATGAAATTTGTTAAATAGTATTAACCAAAATACTAAATAAAACCAAATTTGAATTAATTTTTTTTTGAAAAATTGCGCTTACATTTGTTATGAATTATTTTTATCATTTATTTGAAAAGGATAAGTTCTTGAAAGGTTTAATAGTTTGAAATTGATTATTATATAAGTAAAAGTAAAAGAAAATCACTTATTAAAAATTTCTAGAAATTTCCTTTTTTTACTCTTAAAGTACAATAAAAAAGAAAAACGATAAAAATTATTTTACAAGCATAAAAAATAATCAAAAATACACAGAGAATACGAAAATACAGGTAGTTATAATTAAAGTTACACTTTGAAAGGGTCACAAAAGGAAAACTGCTCAGCCAAATGTTATCAAACTTGGTAATAGTTTATAAGGAGGAGATGGGAATTTTTTTTTCTGGCAAAAAAGTTCAAAAACTCACCACCAGGGGAGAGATAGCGTTGTATGCAATATTGTTAAACAAAATAGGACGCGAAGACATCGGTTTAAAATGTGTTTAATCGTTTCTGAATTGTGACGTGATTGCATGAAATGAAATAAATAGGAAATGTGATATTTTCTAGAAAAATAAATGCAAGGCAAAGGTTTCCATGATCGTTTTCAAAATGTATATTATTAATTCTATAAATCAGTTTTATTTTAGGCAAACGTGGTTTAATATATACAATATAACCATTCAAATCCAAGTCTAATGGTTAATTTGTAAATCTTTAGTAATACACATATATATTGTTACGAATCTGTAATGCTGCTTAACAGCATAGTTGGTTCCACCCTCGGAAAGAATGTTTTACAGTCATCTGTACTGGACGGAGTCCGGGGTCGCGTCGGAAGTTCCAGAGTTTGGCGACAAACTTAGTGTCCATTTGGCGACTTGGCGACGAATTGGGCTACTTTGGTGCCAAAATAGATTATACCCGAAACATCGAGAATTTTCCCGATCCGTGCAGTAGGAACCGAGATACGCCTCGAACGTTCCTGATTGGTTGAGAGGCTTCTAGCACCGCCTCCTGGGACCTATAAAAGGAGGCGGCTGCAGCTGCTAGGGTAGAGTAGTCGAAAGCGACGGTGAAGAACTGGTCTTCCAGGGATAAGCGGAGCAGCGACGGAGTCAAGCTAGTGCTGAACTAAGTTGTGCACTACTGTCTGCAGTAGAGAGTCTTGTGATATGCTGCTGTGTATGCTGTTGTTGCTGCACGTCTCGGCTGAAGATAATCGTCTTCTGTGCTGTATATAGTTGTCGTCTTTGTGCTGTCCTGTGTGTCTTTGTGTAAATAAACGTCGCTGTTTTATTTTCTACTGCCGCCTGATCCACTATCCAAACGAACCACGGAAATTTCGTAACGATATTGTTTAGTACTGTTAAAATGGTCTAAATGAAGTAAATTATTATACTTTATGTAACTTGAGTCAGTAAATGCGCTGATGAATTACGAATTAAAAATTTTTTCATACTCTGCTCTGTGAGTCCTATTTTACAAAATATTCTTGAAGCACTAATATTTTAAATAAAAAGAGTTACATGAAAAGAGTTACGTACAAAATTGACTGATTTAAGAAAAAATGAATAGTCATATTCTATAAAAACGTACGATTTTAGACCTTTCCTCCACCATCTTAAAAAAATATCAATCCCGGACCAATCAGTGATCGGAATTTCTCCAAGGCTGATAATCAGATGAATGCGTGTTTGTGTGCGTGTATTTGTGTGTCTATATGTGTTGGTCTCTTCACACCAAACCATATGATCTAGAGCTACCACTCTTGGCATATATATAGTTTGGGGGATAAGAAAGTATAACTAGAGAGACTTTTTTTAAATTTTAATTAGAATTAAAATAAGCTGAATTTTGACATTTTTTCACGATTACTTCTGAAAATATTACAGCACAAAACTGTTTTTTAATTCATATTAAAGTTCAAAAAATTATTATTTTTTCATTGATGCCAATGTTTTAACCTATAAATTAAGCTTCCATTTTTAGTGAATCTTTTAAAAAAATAATATAATCATATTTTCTAGCAATTTATTTCGCACTAAAATAAAGTAAAATTTAACCTGCAAAAGCACGTTAAAAGTGTACCAGTGTGTTGTCGTCACCTTGACAAAAAGTAAAACAGAATGATTAAATATTGCAAACTAAACCTAGGAAAGTGTGATGTTTAGCACGTGTTTAAATGGAAGCATAATGTTATAGAATAAATATAAAATGTGATATTTTTGACATAAAACCACGACAGCTGACTGTAAGTTAAAGAGCTATATAGTACAATGAACAAATTATCGTCAGGCTTCTATAATAATATGAGTTACGTGATGATCGAAATTTGAAGTTTAAATATATTTTGTTGAAGAAATTATTAAGAGAGCATTGATTATTTAATTAAAAATTTTAGAAAGCATTATTCGTGGCGAACCAACTGGTCGCCAAAAGTGGCAAGTACTTATAATAAAGCTCAATGCGCGCGCGCGCGCGTGTGTGTTGGCTCTCTACAGGCCAGATCGTTCGACTTACAACTACGAACTTTGGCATGTGAATAGGCGGGAATTTGGTAGAAGGGCGGAAGTCGGAGCGAGTTTGTGGAATTTTCCATTAGAATTTTAATTAATTAAAAATTAAACAAAATTTCGACGTTTTTCTGCTATAACTTTCGAAAATATTACAACACAAAATTGATTTTTGCATCAAGTTAAAGCTCACAAAATAATATTTTTAATAATATCAATGCTTTAACCTATAAATTCAGTTTTGATTTTTAATGAATTTTTAAAGAAGGATTTTTACCATTTTTTCAACAATATATTTAGTAGAAAATAAAAATAAAATTTAATCTGCACAAGCACGTCAATGGGAAAAAAATTAACTTTTATCTGAGTGTTGCCATCACATTAATAGTAGTTCAAAATAATAAATAAATAAATAAATAAACTATTAGTCCAAATTAAATATATAAAAATGTAATTTTCAGTACCTGTTTGTATGGAGTGAAAATATTTGAAATATGATATTTTCTAAAAATTAAATGGAGGAAACGTTTTCTATGATCTTTTACAATATCTATATTATTAATTCAATAAAAAGTTAAATTTAAGGCAAACATGGTTTAATATATATAGGATAATCATTCTAATCTGCGCCCATTTGCTAATTTGGAATATATATCTGCTAACTAAATGATCTAAATGAACTAAATAACTATATTTTATGTAACGTGAGTCAATAAATGCTCCTATGAATTACGAATTTTAAATTTTTACATAGGTCCTATGCCTTTTGAATGATATTTAACAAAATATTCTTGAGACACTAATATTTTAAATAAAAATTGTTGAACTCCAATCAACTAAATCAACCACTAATAGACGAATTTATGAAATTTCAATATCACTCTTCTATAACAACCGGTGACTTTAGACCACTTCATCGATCGTCTCAAAAAAAAAAAAAAAAAAATGCTAATCTTCTGCCAGGGTTTCTCGACAGTGATTGGCCTATGATTATGAAAATGTTAATTGTTCTAAAATTGATTTATCAAAACTTCATAAATCGGTCAAATTTGATCGCAGAAGATAGAAACATTTATTTATTATTTCAAAGTTGAAGTGTCAAAAGTATTTTGCAGAATATGATTCCTTAGGAGAAAACGACTGTGTAAAATTTAAACTTCATAATTTTTTCCTAAGTGCATTTATTGATTGAAATAAAATAAAATATTTTTACTTACATTATTTAAATATTTTGAAAGTAAAACTGAAAACTGAATTTTACGATAAATCGGAGAAATTTTTGTTGATTAATTCTTTAAAATATTATATAAATCACAAAAATTATTCTGAAGTGCACATTCAACTTCAAGGCCGAACGACTCTGCTTTCACTTTTTATATTTTTAAAAAAAACATAGTTGGTTTCAGTAAAAAATGTTTTTATATTAAAAACTAATATTTAATAATACTATTTAAAAAATTTAACATTTCCACTCTAATTTAGGGTTGAAATTTCATGGGCCCTGACAGAAAATTAGAGAGAGAGAGAGAGAGAGAGAGAGAGAGAGAGAAGTAGTACAATTAACAGAACTGTTTAAAATCTATATAACAGTATGACTGAATTATATAACTGTCAAAAACTAAAGCTTAAAAGTATTTTGCAGAAAAAGCTATTAAGAGACAAAGTTACATAAAATATTTAATTGAAAAGTTTAGAGATCATTAAAACTGGCGATCCGGCTGGCCGCTAAAAGCGGCTAATATATTCAATAAATAAAGTAGCTAACATGTAAAAGTACTAAAATACCTATTACGATTAATGAATTTGAAGATTTAAGATTGAAAATATTTTCTTAAGAGAATCATGATTATTTTGTTATGCAGAGTATTATATGTTAAATACAATCAATATATCCTTAGAGACAGCTGGTGGCCAAATGTGACTAGTTCTGTGATATTTTGTGCAATAAATAAAATTTTGAGAATAAAATGCATTAAAAATGAATTTTTTCTAATAATTTGCTTTTATTAATTTGACAGTTTTTTGGTTTAATGATTACCTAGTTTGTGATGTACTAGATTCTGAGAGTGCAGTGTTCAACAAATTATTGGTAGAATCAATGTGCACATAAAAATTTATCTACATTTCGCAACTGACAACAATTTAAAGCAACACGTGCATTTAACACAAGTTCAAATTCTCAATAATTCATGAAATTTCAAAACAATTAAAAAGCTTTACCAACATTAATTAAAATTTTAAAAAATAATTTAATGCTTTACAGATTATTTAATTTAAAATATAGTTCAACGGAAGAATGATGATCTAAAAATAGAATAGAATTTATATATAAAAGAACTATCAATATTTTCTTTAAATCATTGTCAATGCCTGTTTACAGCCTGCAACTTTTCTTAAACATTCCGAAACAAAGTGTCAAGGATTTGAGACTGCAAAGAAATTTCTTATCAGTAATTACAACAATTTATTCTCTTAGAATAATGAAGTATTGTACAATGTTATTACATTTTAAGTGCTTCCAAAATAGAAGGTTATGAGGTTTTTTTATCTCCACTAATTTCCTGAACTTTTCTCTACGTTTGTTTCTCAGAAATAAGAAATTTTCCAGAAGATCAAAACGATCCATTTTGAGGTTCTTGCCAAAAGCATTAAATGTTTGAAGTCGATTTGGCTAATAATGTTTAAAATTGGGTTGATTAGAGTTTCGAAGAATGAGAAAATTAAGTTAAAAGCGGCGTGCGTCAAAACCTTTGAACATAGGCGAATTAAAACTTGAAATAGGTTAGCTATTAACTGACTTTGGTTTCGCAATTAATTCCCTGAATGAGAACTAAAGGAAAATTGGAATAAATAAGGTATATTTCGTTAGAACTGATTGCAAAGTAATAATTTAGAATTTATTTTTGTGAATATGAAATTTGATACTTTTGTTTTAACCTCAAATTTGTTATTCTGTATCAAAAGCTGGATCACATTAGCGAAACAATTCTTAATTTCATTCTTCATTCTTAATTTAATTTAAGTAAGGAAACCATTCTTAATTTCATTCTTCATTCTTAATTTAATTTAAGTAAGGAAACCATTCTTAATTTCATTCTTCATTCTTAATTTAATTTAAGTAAGGAAACCATTCTTAATTTCATTCTTCATTCTTAATTTAATTTAAGTAAGGAAACCATTCTTAATTTCATTCTTCATTCTTAATTTAATTTAAGTAAGGAAACCATTCTTAATTTCATTCTTCATTCTTAATTTAATTTAAGTAAGGAAACCATTCTTAATTTCATTCTTCATTCTTAATTTAATTTAAGTATGGAGACCATTCTTAATTTTCTTTACTATACTATAAGTCGAACCCCTAATTGAGAATATGGTCAAGTTATTCAAAGGGATAACGCTTCAACTAGATAAATATTAGTTTCATTTATTCAGCCAGCTATTTAACCAATTATTACAATAGAATACTTATTTATAAATTAACCTATCGAAATAACATTTATTTATTTAGGTTTGCAGTTTAAAAATCAGTAAATAATTCATTGCAATTATATTTAATTGTAAGATGAATATCAAAATTACAGTATTTGATAAAGAAACAGTTTAGATCTTTACTGATTTTCTCAAGAAAATCTGTATGTAATTTTGTACGTCGTAACATTTTTGAGGCTGAAGAAAGATGAATTTAATGTATTATCAATTACTAATAGCTTTATAAATAATGGTACTATTAATAATAGAAATGAATATATGAGTATTTCTACTCGTTGCCGTTCTGCTTGGATCTACCAAACTTTCCTCTCTCTCTCTCTCTCTCTCTCTCTCACACACACACACACACTCGCGCGTACACACACACACACGCGCGCGTACACACACACACAAGCACGCACGCGTATGTATGAATGTATCTGAAGGAATCTTTTAGGACGAACCCTTTTTCAAGATACGAAAATTTCATCATTTTAATAGAAAATATCTTAATCAATTTTTGCAAATGACTCTTTAAAAGTTTTTCCTGCGTTTTTAGTCTAGTATACATATTATAGTCTAGTATACATATTTCGAATTGGACGATCTCCTATATTTTTTGAGTTATTTTTTGTAACTTCTATATTTTTTCTCAAGAGGCGTTGCAACCTGCCTCAATAAATTCAGCTTAGTCAATTTACTTTAGGTACATTTACTTACCCGGCGCTATGAAAAGCCATTTTGAATTGTAAGAAAATAGTGGCTTGAAAGTTAGTCAAATAGACATATTTTTCTTTTGTCAAATAGACGATAGTTAGGTTATATTTTTGTACGTACATTGTATTAAAATGTCCCATGGCGATTTAAAGACAGTTTTTTTTCTTTCTACGAACAGAGAACAATACGAATTTCTCACAAACTTAATTTTCTGAGAGCTGAAAGACTACGGTGATTTAAATAATTTTTTTTCTTGCTCTATAGAAAGTAGATAGCTGCATGAAACAAAAATCAGCTTTTCTGCACACAGACACTAGGAAAAATTCTATACAAAAAACATCAAAGATTTTGAGCAATAGGTATGAAATAAATTATTTTAAAGTGATTCAATATACCGACATATAAGAGTTCAAAAAAAGTTTTTTGTAGAGACTAATATTTGTGTTGGATGATATATATGCAGAAAGTAAAAAAAAAATCAATTTGAAAATAGTTACTTTATGACGCAGCTGCATAAAACAAAAATCATCTTTTTTGCCACAGACACTAGGAAAAATTCTATACAAAAAATATCAAAGATTTTGAGCAATAGGTATGAAATAAATTATTTTAAAGTGATTCAATATACCGACATATAAGAGTTCAAAAAAAGTTTTTTGTAGAGACTAATATTTGTGTTGGATGATATATATGCTGAAAGTAAAAAAAAAAATCAAATTGAAAATAGTTACTTTATGACGCAGCTGCATAAAACAAAAATCATCTTTTTTGCCACAGACACTAGGAAAAATTCTATACCAAAAATATCCAAGATTCTGAGCAATAGGTATGAAATAAATTATTTTAAAGTGATTCAATATACCGACATATAAGAGTTCAAAAAAAGTTTTTTGTAGAGACTAATATTTGTGTTGGATGATATATATGCAGAAAGTAAAAAAAAAAAAAATCAAATTGAAAATAGTTACTTTATGACGCAGCTGCATAAAACAAAAATCATCTTTTTTGCCACAGACACTAGGAAAAATTCTATACAAAAAATATCAAAGATTTTGAGCAATAGGTATGAAATAAATTATTTTAAAGTGATTCAATATACCGACGCATAAGAGTTCAAAAAAAGTTTTTTGTAGAGACTAATATTTGTGTTGGATGATATATATGCAGAAAGTAAAAAAAAATCAAATTGTAAATAGTTATTTTATGACGCAGCTGCATAAAACAAAAATCATCTTTTTTGCACACAGACACTAGGAAAAATTCTATACAAAAAATATCAAAGATTTTGAGCAATAGGTATGAAATAAATTATTTTAAAGTGATTCAATATACAGACATATAAGAGTTCAAAAAAAGTTTTTTGTATAGACTAATATTTGTGTTGGATGATATATATGCAGAAAGTAAAAAAAAATCAAATTGTAAATAGTTACTTTATGAGGCAACTGCATAAAACAAAAATCAGCTTTTGTGTAAACAGACACTAGGAAAAATTCTATACGAAAAACTTCAAAGATTTTGAGAAATTGATGAGTTTTTATAGTTAAATCTTGAAAAATTGTTTTTTTTTTGCTAAATAAAGTAAATTATGTTGAAACACCTACTGCTAAAACTTTACATAGAATATTTATGTAAAAAGATACATAATGAACTCTGAAGCATATTTTTAAGATAGTTATTAAAAAATATAGAACAAAATTTAAAAAGGGGAAAATACAATGTACTAATAGAAACAGTACTCCAATCGAATTGATAATAAATTTGGATAGAATACATAACAGCTATTTCAATGTTTTAAGTTGTTGAATTAGCTGGTTTAAATAGAGATTTTTCGGGACTAAATAAGAAGCTATCGCAGAGGAAAAGTATAAATTGAAAATTTATAGCACCAGAAAGTTAATATAAAATAAGTTATAGAATGTTATAAGAGGATAATTAGATGAAGACAAATTTGAAAAATAAATGTTTTAAGTTGAGCGGAATCTTTGGAATTTTATTTACATAAGTATTACATGGAAGGAAACGAATAAAAATTTTAGATAGATATTTGCATTATTATTTGAATATTAACCTTGTCTGGAAATTTGACCTTGAATATTTTGACCTTGTCTGGAAATTTGACCTTGAACTTTTTTTGACTTTGTCTGGAAATTTGGCCTTGAATGTTTTTACCTTATGGACCTTGTTTTGACCTTGTTTTCAGGATTTTTGAAATATGTCTATAAATATAATTCAATTCGCGAATCAAAAAAAGACTCTTATTTAGTGAAACATTTTATTCTCTCATTACCCCTTACTTGATAATATCCGGGTGGAACCTTAGACGCCTGTTTTGCCCAGCAAACCCAGAAATTTAAACCAATAAGCTAATTTTAGGCTTCTTTTTCCGATCAAAGTACAATTCGATTGGACTGTGCATGAATGAATTGTATTAGATGTTGCTGCCAGTTCTAATTATATAGTGAATAAGTAGGTACGCATTAAAATGCGTAATTCAAATAAAATACTTCCTTTATTTTGTACCAAACGAAAAGAATACTATTGATAATACTTTTTCTCAGTTTGCTTGCACAATAATATCATTTAGATTTTCGCTTTCCAATATTTTGAATATTCTTATCTAGATAAAGCATTTTATCAAGAAAAGTATTGCTTTAAAATTCAAACCTCACACAAGAGCCTTTACTTTACCATATATGAAAGAATTTTATATTTGCTCCTATTTATTATTTTATGCGGAGAATTATTTAATGAGCCATTACTACCTCATTTCGCGTTCCTTTTCGTAACTGTATAATGGCAAATTTTGGCTTTTTTTATATTTTTATAACTAATTAAAGAAGGACTAGAAGAAATAACCCTGGGTAAAATGCAGTTTGAAAAACAAAGCTTGCTTCACCGGCCATTAGCCTAAATGACAAATAAATGAAAAGATGATAAATTAGTTTACTAATGAACAAAAGTATTGTGAGTGAATAACATTTGAGATCAAAAGAAAGTTTCTGTTTAGTAAATGTTTGCCCTTTATTTGTCTGTTCACAAAAGAATGTGATTGAATGCATGTAAGATGGTGATTTTTTTCATCAGAAGAGTATTTAATAGTTCAAAATCATTTTAATTTTATTTCAGTTTTTATCATCTGTTGAAAACCAATAAGCAAATATATTTTTATGAATTTTCATTAAAAATTTTTCTTGCTTTGAAAGTATTTATACTCTCTTTATTATTTTAATTTTTAAAATTCATTTTGATGTTAATATTCATAGGAAAATACATTTGTAATCTGAAAGAAATTGCTGAATTTTTTTGTTTATTTATTTTGTGATTTGTTTTAAATATTAAGAAGCTATTTAACAGTCTAATTGCTTAAAATATACTTAATTATATTATAAAATCTTAGACTATTTTAAGACGTTAAGCACTTTTTAACTCACTGGTACAATTTTTGTTGTTCTACAAGGTCCAGAGCTAGCGAAATGTCCTGGGCATGATTTTATAGTCGACTGTCTCATAAAATTACTTTCTTAATCTGTACTATATGTAATAAGAAGAAAAAATCGGTATGAGCCTCATGCAATACCGTATTTTTAAAAAAGCTGTATCAATTTACACATATGCCAAACTAGTGATTTTCATATAATGTGTAATAAAAATTACACGCGCACTTCGAAAACGCATTATTCTGAAAACATGTGCGTAAGTCGTGACAATCAACCAAACTTATTTCAACGTAGCATTGTACAAAATAAACGATTCCCATATTCTACAGTACAAGAATTACAAAACTTTTGTATAACTCGCTAAAGACTTTCTTCCATATTCACGTAATACTTCCAATAATTCCATATTCACAAACTAGTTTTATGTCCTTAACTGCCGGCGTCCTGGCATAGGGGTAGCTCGTCTTCGCCGTGATCTGGGCGTCCTGGGTTCGAGTCCCGGTTTGTGCATGGTTGTTCTTCCGTTGTTCTATCTGTGAAATGTATGAATGTGCCCTCTTGTAAAAAGGGGTTGTGCAAGCGAATGAACGATGTGTGAGTAGCGAAGTCGTATTATTGGCCCTAGTTGGTGCTACTAAAAAGAACCAAAACAAGAGACGCTCGCCCACAGGCTTTGGACCATATGCATGGCGCAGTATGGCCTTTTCAGGCTCTTGTGCCAATAAAATCTACAATCCAATCCAATCCCACAGGCTTAAATCGCTGTCTTCGTAACAGCGGGCTTGTCCATGGCAAGTACCATAAGAAATAATAACAGCATGACTATGACTTGGCACAAAAGCTAAGGGATTTGAAATACAACAATACTAGAGATGTTCAACTACAACATGCTATTATTATAACACGGTTTGCATTTGAAACAATGCAAAATACTCGCAAGCTTTCTTACAGTTCGGAACACTAGCAAATGGTTTTAGTTTGATTATATAGTACAAATTAAAAAAAAATACTACTATAATTGCTATGATATACAACATGTTATTCTAATAACACTGTTTAGATTGGGAATAAAACAAAATTCGTTAAACCTTCCTGCAACTGCGGTTTCATTATAATTGTACAAAACTGATTTTTATTTCAATAAAACAATTCTAAACTTGTGATGCTCATCTACAACACGTTATTCTAATAACACGGTTTGTATTTGAGACAATACAAAATTTAGACTTTCTTATAATTGGAATCTAGCAAAGGAGTTTCATTATAACTTTTTGAAATTCTTTTTTTCAAATAAAACAATACTAAGCTTGTGTTGCTCCTCCACAACGCGCTATCCTAAATTTTCTATTCGAAATGAAAATTTACGAAAACATTCTTTAAGTTGCGAATATTAACTGAGCGGTTTGATATAAAACTTGCGAATATGTTTCGAAAATTGCGATAACCTTTAGACATTTTGATATCTATTCTGTGGGGGGGGGGGCATAATGGTCCAAAAGTGAGATGCTGGCACATAGAATTTAAAATTCAAAACCTAACTTCATTGAAAACGACAATTTTGTACACAATAAATGAGACTTCAAAAGTCAAACATTCTTCTTCCAGATGTGATTCGGAAGACTGAAAAAGGGCTGTCACCTCAAGTGTCATGCTCATCATCTGACCAAAGTTCATAATTATAAACTTCATCACAAAATAGTCCTGCATTACTTCAAAAATAGGAGATTAATATAAATAACATCGATCCTATAGCGAAATCCTATAGAAATTTTAATACAACACACCCTTATTTAAACGTGTTAGCGAGAGCTTGAATATAATAATATACGTCACTTCCTCTAATTTAGAGAAACGATAGATTTAACTATTCAATCCAGCGAACTGAAAAGCAGTAATAACTTCGAAGCTTATTTTGAGTCTCTAAGGAGGCTCTAAAATGTCACTGTCTCTCGTCATTAATGCACGCTCAAGATATTTTATTACAATTATTATACTTCGCATTTCAACTATTCACTTCTGCTATCCATTGGAACAGTTTATTACCTTCATTTGAAAGGGAAATATATTACTTTGAAGAAGAGAACTTAAAATTATTGAAAATTTGGTTAACAAGCGTGTCGATTTTCGTTGAACACTTAAATAGAAAATGTTGACTGAATCTGAAATATTTATTTTTTATGTATGAATAAGATATTATTTTCTTCTCTAACATCGAATGCAGCCCCGTTGGAATTGTAATTTGACTAAAGAATAAAAAAAAAAATCGTCGACACAGATAAACGAATGGTGTGTTACGTTTGTTTATGAAAAAAATTACGAGTGCAAATATTTATTTAAGCATGAGTTAAATGAAAGAAGTTAAAACAATACGAGTTAGAATATTGCTAGAAGAGGAATGGTTTTGCTTTCTTTGCTTTGGGCAAGATGCTGTTAAGAATCTTTAATATATATTTCTTATCATGTTAATTTTATAATAAGAAGGAGATACTTCTCTTAATATCTCTGCTGATGATATTAAGATAATGAAAAGATGCAATTAAGAATCTTTAACATAATTTTCTTATCATGTTAATTTTGTAATAAAAAGGTGATATTTCTCTTAATATCTTTACTAATTCTGTTAAGATAATGGAAAGATACAATTTAGAATCTTTAATATAGATTTCTTATCATGTTAATTTTATAAAAAGATAAAGATAACTTTCTTAATATCGCCATTGTTACTTTTAAGATATTCGCAATATACTTTTAAGTATCTTTAATGCAGCTTTCTTATCTTGTTAATTTTATAATTAGATGGAGACGAATTTCTTAATAACTTTCATTAAAAACGTAATTTTCGGTAATATTAAATGGAATATAGGTAATATTAATGGAATTAATTTTTATAAACAAGTAAAGGGCATTCCAATGGGAACAGCTTTCTCAAGTGCTTTAGTTAATATTTTCCTACATTACTATGAGAAAAAAATAATTAAATATAATTTAATAAACGGGTGGAGGTATATTGATGACCTACTTTCGATAAACTTAGATAATACTAATATTGTTACTAATTGCTATCCAAAAGATTTAATTCTAACAGAAACAAATAAAAATCAACTTGAGGCTACATTTCTAGATTTAAAAATCGAAATAGCTAATGATAAAACAATAGTTAGTATCACGATAAAAGGGATGAATTCAACTTTAAAATAACGAAACTTTGTAATTATCATTCTAATCTAAACTCTAAAATTTTCAAAAATTTAATTTTATCACAATTGAACAGGATTAAAAGAGTTTGTAATAAAAAAAATTCCTATATTGAAGCAACAAATAATCTCATTAAAAATTTAACTAATAATGATTTTTCCAGAAACTACTGCAATATTAATTCTTTAATAAAAAAAAGAAATGATTTTGGAGTAATCCTTTGCCTAAAATAAAAATAGACTTTCCGTTGCATATTTACTAACTCAATAGATGGCGCTGAGACCTTCCAATTTTTTTTACCTTGAATGGCGCTAACTAAAACAGTTTAGGGCGCGGGGAAAAAAAAATGGGACAGCTTGTGTAAAAAATTTTTTTCCTTGCAGCTGCTATGTTTTTTTTTCTTTTTGTTTTCATAATTGGTTATGCGAGTCATTATATGGTTATTTTATGTTATTGTACTTTTGCTTATTAGTGGTCGTATTCTTTTAATTTATTGTTTTGTTTCTTTTTTGTAAAAATGGTGTATCTAATTTCAGGGGATTTTCGGGTCATAAGGAATCAATACTGTTGGATAAATTGGTCTGGATTCCTCACAGAAAAAAATCCCTTATTTTGAATCCCTGCCTGAAGGTGACCCTTGAGAAAGTCCTCAAGCCGGATTCTTATTTTATGTAATTTAATTTTGATACTTTTTTTCTATTAACTTGGTTTTTAATACTAACTGTCTAGATTCATCTGTGTTTTAGTAGTAGCTGCATTTGCGCTCCCTAAATACAATGAAGCTTTTTCTGTTCCTTTTTTAGTTTTTAGTTTGATTCCGAATATATATATATATATATATATATATATTCCAATATATATATATATATATTGTTTGTTTGTTTCTTATGGCACTTGCCACTGACAAGCCCACTGTTACGAAGACAGCGATTTAAGCCTGAGGGGATCGTCTCTTATTTTTTTTATAGCAGCGCCTAC
This sequence comes from Argiope bruennichi, assembly GCF_947563725.1. Lineage (NCBI taxonomy): Eukaryota > Metazoa > Arthropoda > Arachnida > Araneae > Araneidae > Argiope > Argiope bruennichi. The sequence continues at coordinate 26,862,166 of NC_079159.1, read as the reverse complement.
TAGGGCCAAGAGTACGACTTTGCCACTCACGCATCACTCATTCGCTTGCACAACCCCTTTTTACAGGAGGGCACATTCACACATCTCACAGATAGAACAACAGAAGAACAACCATGCCCAAACCGGGACTCGAACCCGGGAAAGACGAGCTATCCCTATGCCAGGACGGCGGCATATATATATATATATATATTGAGCACTACTATTATTTGCACTACTATATATATATATATATATATATATATATATATACAAAAGTATTAGAATCAAGTTAATAGGAAAAACAAAATCAAATAAAAATTAAACCAAAAAAAATTATTAAAAAATATTAAAAAAGAATCCGGCCTGAAGACTTTTTCAAGGGTCACCCTCAGGCAGGGATTCAAATAAAGGGATTTTTTCTGTGAGGACATACAGACATTAAGTCTAATAATGATTCCTCGTGACCCGAAAATCCCCCGAAATTATATATATATATATATATATATATATATATTGAGCACTACTAAATTGAGCACTACTATTATTTTCTATTCAGCGATATGCAATCTGCTTGTGTTGTTAGAATCCATAAATTTGTATGTGCTTCTGCTGTGTTTTTTGTTATTTCAGCTTCGTGTTTCCTTATGAAATAAAATATCGTTATCTGGAAGAGTTTATTTAGCAGAAAAAATAAATAAAGAAAGAAAGAGTGAGATTTTAGAAACGTGTATGAATATATCCATCCGAACAGGGTAAGTCAAAAGACTGCAAAGGAACTCTAATGGTTTGTTAAACTCATTCCGAGCTGTCATTTTTATCATACTTTTCTACTCAATTTATAAATTATTATATTTATTACTGCTGTTCGCATTTGTTTTAGACCTTTTTAATCGAATTTATAAGTAATCATTTGGTTTAAAAATTCTTTTATTTTTCAAAAATCATCTACTGATACTTTAAATTACAATTTGGCATCGTAAAATTATCTTTAATTATTATTCTCAATATGTAAAGAAACATGTATAAAAGTCCATCTTACTTTTTACCGCAAAGAAATAATTGAATGTAATGTCTCTCTCTATTTTGACACCATCTTCACAATACATCATTTTACATTTTATCATCTTAAACAAATGTAAAGTCACTTTTAATACTATAATCACGAAATGGCTAATTTCATTTAAATAAGTTATTGTTTAGAAATAAAATTTTACTTTTTCAAAAAGTACCGGAAAAGAGACACAAACAACAACAACCTGATTTGCTTTTCAATTTCTCCTTTTTTATCTCGATAAAGAAAAACTCAAGTTGACAGGAAAAGGTTTACAAAAATAATTATGCGTGAAACGTACACCTATCGTACAACGTTGTGAGATTTTCTCGAAGCGTGAAATGATTGAAGAAATGACACAAAAGAGAAATAGATATTCAAAAACCTTTCAAACTGCCTCTTATTCATGAAATGTTGATATCTCTAATTTGTATACATAGCTTCATTTGTAAGATATGTCTTCTACTCATCTGTCACATTGGCATGCAAATAAATTTTGATGTTCTTTACCCAAACACGTTTTTTTAATCATTTTTTTTAATACGAGTTCTAGTTTTTGTTAAAGAATTTTTATGATAAATATAAAGAATAGTGCTTTTATAAGAAAAAATAAAAACACTTTTCGGTTTGATATATATTTGATTTTGCTGTAATATTTTTATCCAATTATTATTTTTTAGTTTCTATAGCGTAAATGAAATAAAGTTTTTATTGAATGTCCTCAAATTTCAGCTTTTTGTGGAATTTTGTGTAAAAGAAGATTGATAGATCAGAGAAAAACACATCTTATTGCTCATTTAATGAAATGTTAATTTGTAACAAAGGAAAGAGGAATATTAAAAAATAAGTAAATCTTACTTTCATCTGATAATATCTAAATCTGTATTTCTGTATTTATTTATTTTTATATATTTATACCTATATCCATGCTTAAACCTATATCTATATCTGTACCTATATCCATATATAAATCTATATCTATATCAATACCTATATCCATACTTGAACCTATACATATATCCATATTTAAACCTATATCTATATCTACACCTAAACCTATATCTTCATAATACCTATATATATATATATATATATATATATATATATATATATATATATATATATATATACATGTTCACCCATACCTATATTCATACTTAAACATATATTTACTTGTATACCTATACCATACCCGTACCTAAACCTATGACTACATGTATATCTATATCTATTAAAATTCGCATACATGTACTTGCATACTCATTTGATTTCTTCATGCTGAATTTCAACAACTTTTTGATTAACTGCAGCGAACAAAAAAAAAAAAAAAAAAAAAAAAAAATTATTTAGCTTTAGTCTTAACGCCAAATTTGTTTTTCAGTATTATTCGTTTCTTTTGTTTTGAATTTCAATACGTCCATTTCGTTTATTCTGCAATGAATTAAGGATTATTTGACTGCATGAATTTAAACAAAAATAAAAGAGATTAACTTACTTTGTTTACCATTACTGAAAAGATGATAACATTTTTCAGAAGACGAAATATTTTTCAGTAAAATACGAACGAAACTATGAAGAGATATAGCTTCTGAAAGAGATAAACTAAGAGAAATGAAAGAATTACGTTTTGAAGAGACAAAGAGAGTATAACATTTTCAGAGAGACAAACAAAATTTTAAGCTAAAAATAGAAAATAATATATTAAACCAGAAATTAGGACATTTAAGCAAAATAGGATGAGATATAAACCTTGACAATAATATGAATTTAATTTGGCTTTATGAGCTTTCCATTTTGACTCAACACAATCTCTATTTAGACAGTTTTTGACCCGTAATTGGATGGCGAAAATTACAACAAAAGCGATACTCCTTCCTGAAATTTCTATTCCTATGTCATAAAAAAGTTCGGAGGCATTAAATTCCAAAGGCTTTTAATATTCACCAAGCCACCTTTCACTTTATTATCTTGGTCGAATGGGATTTCGATTCTATAATTTTAAACACAAGGAACTGAAATCTTAGTACTAGGTCATTGAGGACGAAAGAATAATGTCTAAGTAAACATTAATTAGTGGTAGTGTGTGCTCCAAGATTTTCTCTTATACTCTTTTATAAATTTGTCATACCAGAGAGAGAGTGTACAATAGTTACGAAATATTTATTATCTTTTGTTGTGAATTTTGCGTTTTTACTGAATCTGTCGGGGAATTCTTGGCGAGTTATTTGTCGACTCATCTCTTGCATGCGTTGATAATATCCAAAAATCAAATTTTTATTGTAGACACGTTTTAATCAACCTATTAAAACAGAAATTTGACAAAAACTGCACTAGTTGTCACAAATTCCCATACCAAGTTTGATATATTTAAGTTGTTGTATTTTGGATTAATCGCGTTTTCTTATTTCTAAAATTACAGACCAAACATAGTCAACTATTAGTTGAATTTGATTGGAAATTCGTCAGTTGTCGACACTATAAATATTAAATCTGTGCACCGAATCTTATCTATCTAGCTCTCTTCGTTTTGCATTTATCGTGATAACATATTCAAACAGCCGGACAGACAAACATCCCCAATCAGAGTTTACTCAAAATTTGAGAGAAATCTACAAATTTGGTTTAAAGACCGTGTTCCAAATGACATCTGTCTAGCGCAAAGAGATTTTGAGTTATCTTTATACCAGAAAGTCAACAGGCGGACATTTTTCAAAAATGTCTTTCTCGAATCGAAGGAGATAAAAAACGCGGAGATTCGTCAAAATCTCGAATTCGAATTATTTGACGATTACTATACTTTCTCTAAATCTTTCTATATATTTTTATATATAGAAAGTTCTATATAATTTTTAAATACAGAAAAATTTTTTATGTATAGAAAGTTCTATATAATTTTACTTTCTAAGAAAGTAAAAATGTATTACAAATGAGATTAAAATTCAAGTTTATATAAAGGATTTCAGTCTGGTTTCATGCTTTTACGATTTCGATTAGATTCATAGATTTCTGATTAAAATGATTTTGATTTTCTCGGGCACCAATAAAACAATTTTTAAAATTTCATGATATTCATTAGTAAAATAAAAGATATCGTTCTATTATCTAAATAATATATAAATATCACTTCTCTTTAAGATTTTAGAATAATGTAAAGGCATAACAAAAATTCGAAGTTTTTTCATGTACATTTCACCAAAAGAAACGGCTCGAGTTTATTGAAATTTATATCTTCCATTTGTTCAAGATTTATCAGTAATGATTATTCTCTGATTCTTTAAAAATACGATGAACTCTTCGAAACACATAGTACGAGTTCTGTTGCTCATTCATCTAAAAGAGGTCTATTTGAAAAGATTTACATGGGCATCATAGTAACAGCCTCCTTTAGAAAAAAATGTCTCAAAGGATACATTGTTTGGGGATTAGTGGTGAATCGATATGTTTCATTGTTTTGATTCTAAAAATTTAGAAATTTTGAAACGAAATTTTTAAACCGAAATGAAAACATTGCTCACATTGAATGATTACTGAGAGAAATATACATTTTGATTCTGATGATAGTTCAAAATTAATTTTAGGAGTATTTCAAGAGGTGAAAACAAATATGAATCTAAGTTTAATAATTACGCAGTAATTAAGTAATAAGTAATTAAGTAATAATTATTACGCAGTGTTATTTAGGAAATAAAATTAAACCCTATAATATAAGGATTAAATCAACGATTCAAATCTAAATAAAATATATAAAAGCAATTTTACTGATGGATTGCAAACACACCGATACTCCTGATGTGTTTTTTATTTAGATTAAATTTACTCTGCTGCAAAATTTATATTAGCTTAATGGAAAAGTAGGAGTAAGAAAAGTCAAATAAAAATAAAATAAAATAAACAGTCCCATTTTTTCCTTTTCAATTTTGTGTACAAAGAGAAATGTACAAAGAGAAAGTATTGTAATCATCTGGAGATTCGACTTCCGAGATTCCGACGAATATCCTAATTTAAGATATACCTATACCCATTTTTTTAAAATAATATATAAGTAATTAAGTAATAATTATTACGCAGTGTTATTTAGGAAATAAAATTAAACCCTATAATATAAGGATTAAATCAACGATTCAAATCTAAATAAAATATATAAAAGCAATTTTACTGATGGATTGCAAACACACCGATACTCCTGATGTGTTTTTTATTTAGATTAAATTTACTCTGCTGCAAAATTTATATTAGCTTAATGGAAAAGTAGGAGTAAGAAAAGTCAAATAAAAATAAAATAAAATAAACAGTCCCATTTTTTCCTTTTCAATTTTGTGTACAAAGAGAAATGTACAAAGAGAAAGTATTGTAATCATCTGGAGATTCGACTTCCGAGATTCCGACGAATATCCTAATTTAAGATATACCTATACCCATTTTTTTAAAATAATATATAAGTAATTAAGTAATAATTATTACGCAGTGTTATTTAGGAAATAAAATTAAACCCTATAATATAAGGATTAAATCAACGATTCAAATCTAAATAAAATATATAAAAGCAATTTTACTGATGGATTGCAAACACACCGATACTCCTGATGTGTTTTTTATTTAGATTAAATTTACTCTGCTGCAAAATTTATATTAGCTTAATGGAAAAGTAGGAGTAAGAAAAGTCAAATAAAAATAAAATAAAATAAACAGTCCCATTTTTTCCTTTTCAATTTTGTGTACAAAGAGAAATGTACAAAGAGAAAGTATTGTAATCATCTGGAGATTCGACTTCCGAGATTCCGACGAATATCCTAATTTAAGATATACCTATACCCATTTTTTTAAAATAATATATAAGTAATTAAGTAATAATTATTACGCAGTGTTATTTAGGAAATAAAATTAAACCCTATAATATAAGGATTAAATCAACGATTCAAATCTAAATAAAATATATAAAAGCAATTTTACTGATGGATTGCAAACACACCGATACTCCTGATGTGTTTTTTATTTAGATTAAATTTACTCTGCTGCAAAATTTATATTAGCTTAATGGAAAAGTAGGAGTAAGAAAAGTCAAATAAAAATAAAATAAAATAAACAGTCCCATTTTTTCCTTTTCAATTTTGTGTACAAAGAGAAATGTACAAAGAGAAAGTATTGTAATCATCTGGAGATTCGACTTCCGAGATTCCGACGAATATCCTAATTTAAGATATACCTATACCCATTTTTTTAAAATAATATATAAGTAATTAAGTAATAATTATTACGCAGTGTTATTTAGGAAATAAAATTAAACCCTATAATATAAGGATTAAATCAACGATTCAAATCTAAATAAAATATATAAAAGCAATTTTACTGATGGATTGCAAACACACCGATACTCCTGATGTGTTTTTTATTTAGATTAAATTTACTCTGCTGCAAAATTTATATTAGCTTAATGGAAAAGTAGGAGTAAGAAAAGTCAAATAAAAATAAAATAAAATAAACAGTCACATTTTTTCCTTTTCAATTTTGTGTACAAAGAGAAATGTACAAAGAGAAAGTATTGTAATCATCTGGAGATTCGACTTCCGAGATTCCGACGAATATCCTAATTTAAGATATACCTATACCCATTTTTTTAAAATAATATATAAGTAATTAAGTAATAATTATTGCGCAGTGTTATTTAGGAAATAAAATTAAACCCTATAATATAAGGATTAAATCAACGATTCAAATCTAAATAAAATATATAAAAGCAATTTTACTGATGGATTGCAAACACACCGATACTCCTGATGTGTTTTTTATTTAGATTAAATTTACTCTGCTGCAAAATTTATATTAGCTTAATGGAAAAGTAGGAGTAAGAAAAGTCAAATAAAAATAAAATAAAATAAACAGTCACATTTTTTCCTTTTCAATTTTGTGTACAAAGAGAAATGTACAAAGAGAAAGTATTGTAATCATCTGGAGATTCGACTTCCGAGATTCCGACGAATATCCTAATTTAAGATATACCTATACCCAATTTTTTAAAATAATATATAAGTAATTAAGTAATAATTATTACGCAGTGTTATTTAGGAAATAAAATTAAACCCTATAATATAAGGATTAAATCAACGATTCAAATCTAAATAAAATATATAAAAGCAATTTTACTGATGGATTGCAAACACACCGATACTCCTGATGTGTTTTTTATTTAGATTAAATTTACTCTGCTGCAAAATTTATATTAGCTTAATGGAAAAGTAGGAGTAAGAAAAGTCAAATAAAAATAAAATAAAATAAACAGTCCCATTTTTTCCTTTTCAATTTTGTGTACAAAGAGAAATGTACAAAGAGAAAGTATTGTAATCATCTGGAGATTCGACTTCCGAGATTCCGACGAATATCCTAATTTAAGATATACCTATACCCATTTTTTTAAAATAATATATAAGTAATTAAGTAATAATTATTACGCAGTGTTATTTAGGAAATAAAATTAAACCCTATAATATAAGGATTAAATCAACGATTCAAATCTAAATAAAATATATAAAAGCAATTTTACTGATGGATTGCAAACACACCGATACTCCTGATGTGTTTTTTATTTAGATTAAATTTACTCTGCTGCAAAATTTATATTAGCTTAATGGAAAAGTAGGAGTAAGAAAAGTCAAATAAAAATAAAATAAAATAAACAGTCACATTTTTTCCTTTTCAATTTTGTGTACAAAGAGAAATGTACAAAGAGAAAGTATTGTAATCATCTGGAGATTCGACTTCCGAGATTCCGACGAATATCCTAATTTAAGATATACCTATACCCATTTTTTTAAAATAATATATAAGTAATTAAGTAATAATTATTACGCAGTGTTATTTAGGAAATAAAATTAAACCCTATAATATAAGGATTAAATCAACGATTCAAATCTAAATAAAATATATAAAAGCAATTTTACTGATGGATTGCAAACACACCGATACTCCTGATGTGTTTTTTATTTAGATTAAATTTACTCTGCTGCAAAATTTATATTAGCTTAATGGAAAAGTAGGAGTAAGAAAAGTCAAATAAAAATAAAATAAAATAAACAGTCCCATTTTTTCCTTTTCAATTTTGTGTACAAAGAGAAATGTACAAAGAGAAAGTATTGTAATCATCTGGAGATTCGACTTCCGAGATTCCGACGAATATCCTAATTTAAGATATACCTATACCCATTTTTTTAAAATAATATATAAGTAATTAAGTAATAATTATTACGCAGTGTTATTTAGGAAATAAAATTAAACCCTATAATATAAGGATTAAATCAACGATTCAAATCTAAATAAAATATATAAAAGCAATTTTACTGATTTATTGCAAACACACCGATACTCCTGATGTGTTTTTTATTTAGATTAAATTTACTCTGCTGCAAAATTTATATTAGCTTAATGGAAAAGTAGGAGTAAGAAAAGTCAAATAAAAATAAAATAAAATAAACAGTCCCATTTTTTCCTTTTCAATTTTGTGTACAAAGAGAAATGTACAAAGAGAAAGTATTGTAATCATCTGGAGATTCGACTTCCGAGATTCCGACGAATATCCTAATTTAAGATATACCTATACCCATTTTTTTAAAATAATATATAAGTAATTAAGTAATAATTATTACGCAGTGTTATTTAGGAAATAAAATTAAACCCTATAATATAAGGATTAAATCAACGATTCAAATCTAAATAAAATATATAAAAGCAATTTTACTGATGGATTGCAAACACACCGATACTCCTGATGTGTTTTTTATTTAGATTAAATTTACTCTGCTGCAAAATTTATATTAGCTTAATGGAAAAATAGGAGTAAGAAAAGTCAAATAAAAATAAAATAAAATAAACAGTCCCATTTTTTCCTTTTCAATTTTGTGTACAAAGAGAAATGTACAAAGAGAAAGTATTGTAATCATCTGGAGATTCGACTTCCGAGATTCCGACGAATATCCTAATTTAAGATATACCTATACCCATTTTTTTAAAATAATATATAAGTAATTAAGTAATAATTATTACGCAGTGTTATTTAGGAAATAAAATTAAACCCTATAATATAAGGATTAAATCAACGATTCAAATCTAAATAAAATATATAAAAGCAATTTTACTGATGGATTGCAAACACACCGATACTCCTGATGTGTTTTTTATTTAGATTAAATTTACTCTGCTGCAAAATTTATATTAGCTTAATGGAAAAGTAGGAGTAAGAAAAGTCAAATAAAAATAAAATAAAATAAACAGTCCCATTTTTTCCTTTTCAATTTTGTGTACAAAGAGAAATGTACAAAGAGAAAGTATTGTAATCATCTGGAGATTCGACTTCCGAGATTCCGACGAATATCCTAATTTAAGATATACCTATACCCATTTTTTTAAAATAATATATAAGTAATTAAGTAATAATTATTACGCAGTGTTATTTAGGAAATAAAATTAAACCCTATAATATAAGGATTAAATCAACGATTCAAATCTAAATAAAATATATAAAAGCAATTTTACTGATGGATTGCAAACACACCGATACTCCTGATGTGTTTTTTATTTAGATTAAATTTACTCTGCTGCAAAATTTATATTAGCTTAATGGAAAAGTAGGAGTAAGAAAAGTCAAATAAAAATAAAATAAAATAAACAGTCACATTTTTTCCTTTTCAATTTTGTGTACAAAGAGAAATGTACAAAGAGAAAGTATTGTAATCATCTGGAGATTCGACTTCCGAGATTCCGACGAATATCCTAATTTAAGATATACCTATACCCATTTTTTTAAAATAATATATAAGTAATTAAGTAATAATTATTACGCAGTGTTATTTAGGAAATAAAATTAAACCCTATAATATAAGGATTAAATCAACGATTCAAATCTAAATAAAATATATAAAAGCAATTTTACTGATGGATTGCAAACACACCGATACTCCTGATGTGTTTTTTATTTAGATTAAATTTACTCTGCTGCAAAATTTATATTAGCTTAATGGAAAAGTAGGAGTAAGAAAAGTCAAATAAAAATAAAATAAAATAAACAGTCCCATTTTTTCCTTTTCAATTTTGTGTACAAAGAGAAATGTACAAAGAGAAAGTATTGTAATCATCTGGAGATTCGACTTCCGAGATTCCGACGAATATCCTAATTTAAGATATACCTATACCCATTTTTTTAAAATAATATATAAGTAATTAAGTAATAATTATTACGCAGTGTTATTTAGGAAATAAAATTAAACCCTATAATATAAGGATTAAATCAACGATTCAAATCTAAATAAAATATATAAAAGCAATTTTACTGATGGATTGCAAACACACCGATACTCCTGATGTGTTTTTTATTTAGATTAAATTTACTCTGCTGCAAAATTTATATTAGCTTAATGGAAAAGTAGGAGTAAGAAAAGTCAAATAAAAATAAAATAAAATAAACAGTCCCATTTTTTCCTTTTCAATTTTGTGTACAAAGAGAAATGTACAAAGAGAAAGTATTGTAATCATCTGGAGATTCGACTTCCGAGATTCCGACGAATATCCTAATTTAAGATATACCTATACCCATTTTTTTAAAATAATATATAAGTAATTAAGTAATAATTATTACGCAGTGTTATTTAGGAAATAAAATTAAACCCTATAATATAAGGATTAAATCAACGATTCAAATCTAAATAAAATATATAAAAGCAATTTTACTGATGGATTGCAAACACACCGATACTCCTGATGTGTTTTTTATTTAGATTAAATTTACTCTGCTGCAAAATTTATATTAGCTTAATGGAAAAGTAGGAGTAAGAAAAGTCAAATAAAAATAAAATAAAATAAACAGTCCCATTTTTTCCTTTTCAATTTTGTGTACAAAGAGAAATGTACAAAGAGAAAGTATTGTAATCATCTGGAGATTCGACTTCCGAGATTCCGACGAATATCCTAATTTAAGATATACCTATACCCATTTTTTTAAAATAATATATAAGTAATTAAGTAATAATTATTACGCAGTGTTATTTAGGAAATAAAATTAAACCCTATAATATAAGGATTAAATCAACGATTCAAATCTAAATAAAATATATAAAAGCAATTTTACTGATGGATTGCAAACACACCGATACTCCTGATGTGTTTTTTATTTAGATTAAATTTACTCTGCTGCAAAATTTATATTAGCTTAATGGAAAAGTAGGAGTAAGAAAAGTCAAATAAAAATAAAATAAAATAAACAGTCACATTTTTTCCTTTTCAATTTTGTGTACAAAGAGAAATGTACAAAGAGAAAGTATTGTAATCATCTGGAGATTCGACTTCCGAGATTCCGACGAATATCCTAATTTAAGATATACCTATACCCATTTTTTTAAAATAATATATAAGTAATTAAGTAATAATTATTACGCAGTGTTATTTAGGAAATAAAATTAAACCCTATAATATAAGGATTAAATCAACGATTCAAATCTAAATAAAATATATAAAAGCAATTTTACTGATGGATTGCAAACACACCGATACTCCTGATGTGTTTTTTATTTAGATTAAATTTACTCTGCTGCAAAATTTATATTAGCTTAATGGAAAAGTAGGAGTAAGAAAAGTCAAATAAAAATAAAATAAAATAAACAGTCCCATTTTTTCCTTTTCAATTTTGTGTACAAAGAGAAATGTACAAAGAGAAAGTATTGTAATCATCTGGAGATTCGACTTCCGAGATTCCGACGAATATCCTAATTTAAGATATACCTATACCCATTTTTTTAAAATAATATATAAGTAATTAAGTAATAATTATTACGCAGTGTTATTTAGGAAATAAAATTAAACCCTATAATATAAGGATTAAATCAACGATTCAAATCTAAATAAAATATATAAAAGCAATTTTACTGATGGATTGCAAACACACCGATACTCCTGATGTGTTTTTTATTTAGATTAAATTTACTCTGCTGCAAAATTTATATTAGCTTAATGGAAAAGTAGGAGTAAGAAAAGTCAAATAAAAATAAAATAAAATAAACAGTCCCATTTTTTCCTTTTCAATTTTGTGTACAAAGAGAAATGTACAAAGAGAAAGTATTGTAATCATCTGGAGATTCGACTTCCGAGATTCCGACGAATATCCTAATTTAAGATATACCTATACCCATTTTTTTAAAATAATATATAAGTAATTAAGTAATAATTATTACGCAGTGTTATTTAGGAAATAAAATTAAACCCTATAATATAAGGATTAAATCAACGATTCAAAT